>NW_019154095.1:17992237-18108420 GCF_002288905.1 Enhydra lutris kenyoni | reverse complement strand
TTTCTTTCTTTCTTTCTTTCTTTCTTTCTTTCTTTCTTTCTTTCTTTCTTTCTTTCTCTTTCTTTCTTTCTTTCTCTCTCTTTCAGTACTGATACTGTACAAACACCTACATCACAAGAATGTTTCTGTGTGTGGGAGCTGGAAACTATCAGACCACTGCGTGATGTCTTTGTTGGTACCTTATGTCCCTTTCCTGCCAACAAATTAATGGCGATAAATACTGGCAAGACGATTTTCAGCTATTACTCAAATGACCTTTTCTCTGCGGCAATTTTCTCGTTTTCTAATACCAAAAGCTCCACTGCTTTTGAATTCAAAGGGGCGACCTGTACTGAAATCTGTGACATAAAGAGTTTTCAGCCTAGAAAGTACATTTAATTCTTTCACTCCTTCTTCTTGAGAATGTTCGGTGTTCTGGAAGGGGTCCGAGTTAGTGAATTGCCTAACTCCGGAGGCCGCTGGGTTTGGCCAGTGGTGCAACCTGTACCCCCTGCTCTTTCCAGCACGTCAGTGGAGAGACAGCCCATTCTCCTTGAGGACGGCCCCATGGCCAGACTGGTGGCCAGCGTGCCACCACGAATGTGTCCCGTTCTTTCTCACGGCCATCAGATGCTCAACCCGCTACCATGAGTTGGAGCAAGTGGCTTCCTCGTGTCTAGCCTGGGTTACAGACCTGTTAGTAAAATAAGAGGGGCCCATACAAAACTGTCACCTGACAGATCTTGTCAGCAGCCTTTTGAATGCAAACCAAGGCCAGCCCTCAAGCAGAAAGCAAGTGCAGATGCTACAGTAGAATTCCACCCAACTGAGTCAGAGCTTAGCAGGTCTACACCAAGTGCTGTCTTTACCACACCCCGGGGGGTGCATTTTGTTGTGGGGTCCCCTTGGAGGTGAGGGATGGAGAGAAACTGACATGTGCACAGGCAGGAATGGGGTTGTGCAGATATATCTGTTTGCATGTCCCTGGGTGCGTGTTCTATCAGGATTTCTCGAGCAATGAACCCGAGGGGAGGTTAAAGAGTTCTACTGTTTGTTGCCTGCAGTCCATAAAAATCCACTGGTTTAGGCTCACCTAAATCAGTGTTTGCTCACCTCCAACTAAAGAAACATTTTACAAAATGGGAATACTGAGACTTTTCTTTTGTTCTGAAGCAGAGGATCATCGGGGCTGAAATGCCCCAGCCTTCCACTAGGGGGAGTCTAACGCAGCGCAGGCGCTAGGACGAGGGAGCGCTGAAGCGATGGAAGGGGAAAGAGAGAGAGAGGGAGAGAGTGTGTGTGTGTGTCTTCTAACTGGAAACACAACTCTTCTGTGTGTGTGTGTGTGTGTGTGTGTGTGTGTGTGTTCTAACTGGAAACACAACTCTATATACCGGCTTCGATATGATTTTGTGGCTAGATTTAATTTTGGTGCTGTCACAGTGAAGGTTACTGCTCCCTTTTCTTATAATCTGAAAAGCTCAAAACAGATTCTCTGTGGCACTGGCTTGTTTTGTTGATGTTTGGTTGGGCTTTTCCTTTCCCCCCCTGTTTGTACTATCAAATAATACATATAATCTTCTCTTCTTTCTGGCACTGAGCCAGGCACCACACAGAGCCAAATGAATGGGTGGGTTCATTCCTCCTGAGGGTTAGCTAGCTCACCCTCAATTTCATGAGAGCCCAGTGTCTGCCCAGGCTCCCTGGAAACGGTTTGGCTTCTCCTTCGGTTTGACCAGCAACGTACAGCTAAGCCGACTCCAAGCCAAATCTACTTTGCACATTTATCACCTTCCCTGGGTTTAAATATAGTTAGGAAATGGGGTCGTCCTTGCCTTTTGAATAATCTTCTTTTTAACTGGGTGAAAACCAGTGCGTAACATACATCTGTTTCTAGGACAGTGAAATGCTCTATTGCAGTGGTAGGAGGGATAAAAGTAGGGAAAGAGCCTTGCTCTGGAGGCAGAAGTTGCGTTTGAATCCTTACGATGGGTCCAAGGTTCTCAGTCTAACATAACCCGCCGACTTCTGTTTTCAACAACAGAATGAGATGTCCATGAACGGGGATGATAATGTCCATGTCCCAGGGTTTTTAGGAGGCTGATAAAGGTATTCAGGTGAAAAGACATAGCACAGTGACTGACACATAGTAGGTCTTCAATCCTTTACTTCTAGAAGTATTTTGCCATCTGGTCAGTTTTAAAGACGGTCTCTCCCTGATGTAAATTTCCCTCATATTGTTTAATGGCCTGTTCTCTTGATCAGTGTGAGATAAGGATGTTCTTGCACAGAGAAATGGGGAGTGGGCAAATTGATAAGTGAAAGCCATCTGTTAGGAATGGAGAGAAAGATGTAGTTGAAATCAAAATGGATTAAAACCACTTCCCAAACCAGGTGGCCAACGGTAGGCTGCCTTGGCCGGAGCCACAACTGCATTTCTGTCCGCCTGTCTCTGGGCATGCTTCCCCCGCGCCCCCGCAGCAGTGCCTTCACCCTCTCTCAATTCTTTGACTTCGACCTCATTCCAAGATGACGGACGTGCCAGGGCTTTGGTAAATGGTATTAAATGGAGGCTCTACTTCCAGGGAACTAAATTATAATTTTGCTTTTGGAAAGCTCCCGGGATTTGATAAACAACTCCACGGCCATCTCCATCCAACATTTCTCCCGCCTCGGAGTCCCAGTTTACAGGCTACATAATCCCAACAACAAGATACATTCAATTTTCAGATTTATTTCACTCTGCCTCCTTGGCTTCGCAGTTGGTACAAGACACGCATTCCAATGGAAACAAATTGCTAAGTGTGGCTGGGTTGCCTATAGCTTTATTACCTCAGTTCAGCTACATTTGGGATAAGTGGGTTTTCTGTGGATCAGCCTGGGAACTTTGCCATTATGTATAATTTTGTAGCTTTGGGCTGTGAGGCCCAAATTCTAAATGACTGGCACACCAACTTACTTTCAGAATTTACCTTCTTCTAAATTGGGAACAGCTGGTTCTTTTGTAAATGGCAGGAACCGGAACTATGATTCAGATAAGTAAGAGCATCTCTAAAGGACAGGAGGACCCACAGGAAATATTATCTGTAAGAGGCGCTGATGGGCCTCAGGAAGACAAGGAAAGACATGCTTTGGTTCTTAGATCATGAGTCAAGGTCAGAGAACAAGGTGATGGAATAATGGGCTCCGTACTTCAGGCCAGCCCTGTAGATCAATGCCCACATTTTAGAGAGAAAGAGAAGGAGAAACAAAAACAAAAACAAAAACAAAACAGAAAAATACTCCTAGCTATTGCTTTGTGCACGGGAGGCCATGCTGTAGCAAGGACAGGAGTCCTCCCAATGGAGGGCGGGGGACAGGATAGAGCCGGTGACGTCAGCAGTCCCCGGGGACCCCAGCCTCCACGTACCCATGTGAGGAGTTGCCACTGGGAGCAGCAACAGGAAAGAGTGCACACGTCATTCTTAGAGTCATCAGGAAAGACCAGGGAGCGCGAGTGACACTGAGGACTTCTGTAACGATGGGAAAGGATGTGAGGCGTCCGGAAATGACAGATAAATGTGTTTGTGAGGGTAGCTGGGACCATAGGTTTTTACCTACAAACTGCTGTGGACTAGAAAAAATTTTACATTAAAAACAAGTGTGTAGGGGGGCACCTGGGTGGCTCAGTGGGTTAAAGCCTCTGCCTTTGACTCAGGTCATGATCTCAGGGTCCTGGGATCGAGCCCCACATCAGGCTCTCTGCTCGGAAGGGAGCCTGCTTCCCACCTCTCTCTCTGCCTGCCTCTCTGCCTACTTGTGATCTCTCTCTCTGTCAAATAAATAAATAAAATCTTTAAAAAAAGAAAAAAAAAAAAAACAAGTGTGTAGGGGCCCCTGGGTGGCTCAGTCGTTAAGGCTCTGTCTTCAGCTCAGGTCATGATCCCAGGGTCCTGGGATCAAGCCCCTCATCGGGCTCCAGCCCCTCATTGGGCTCCCTGCTCAGTGGCGAGCCTGCTTCCTCCTCTCCCTCTGCCTGCTGCTGCCCCCTGCTTGTTCTCTCTCTCTCTTTCAAATAAATAAATAAAATCTTAAAAAAAAACACCACAAAAAACAAGTGAGTATATGTATAATATATATACGGATATGTCTATTACATGTGTCACACGTATATGTACTGACAAATATACCTATATGTAGTAATTATACACATATACACATACATATTTGTAGATATACAGCTGACCTTGAACAACATGGGTTTGAGTCCACGGGGCCACTTATGTGAGGATTTTTTTTGATAAACACATCCACTACTACAAATGTATTTCCTTTTTCTTATGGTTGTGTTTTTTTTTTTTTTAAAGATTGATTTATTGATTTTAGAGAGTGGAGAGGCAGAGGGAGAGGAGGGAAACTGTAGCAGACTCTGCACTGAGCACGGAGCCCAAGGCGGGACTTGATCTCACGACCCTGAGATTCCCACTTGAGCCAAAACCAAGAAGTCAGATGCTTAACCGACTAAACCACCCAGGGGCCCCTCTTATGGTTGTCTTAACAACATTTTCTTTTCTCTAGCTCTATAGTAAGAATTCAGTATGTATTACACATACAAAATACATGTCAATTGTTAAAGTTATCAGTGAGGCTTCCCATCAACAGAAAGCTATTGGCAGTTAAATCTTGGGTGGGGGGGAGGTCAAAAGTTACAGGGGGTGGTCGGGGCGCCTGGGTGGCTCAGTGGGTTAAAGCCTCTGCCTTAGGCTCGGGTCATGATCCCAGGGTCCTGGGATCGAGCCCCGCATCGGGCTCTCTGCTCAGTGCAGAGCCTGCTTCCCCCCGCCACCCCTCTCTGCCTGCCTCTCTGCCTACTTGTGATCTCTGTCTGTCAAATAAATAAATGAAATCTTTAAAAAAAAAAAGTTATAGGTGGATGTTTGACTGCATGAGGTTCAGAGCCCCTGCCCCCCGTATTGTTTAAGGGTTAACTGTACAGACGTACATTGACCTACTCACATATCCATGACAGAGCTGGTGGTAGCCGGACACGAACACTGAGGAGCCCAGCAAATAAGAGAAGAAAAGGCACGTGAGATCTTCAGGAGCAAAGGAGGGGGTAGGCCCAGACGACGCCATCCACCACAATGTGCCTTGTCCCCAGCATTCTCTCCCCACGTTCTGAGTCCTCCCTCCCTTTCCCCCGTTTCAGCTCTTGACTCCAAGTTTCCCATGAAAGCTGCCTCTTGTCTGAGCACTCTTCCGATTTTGCATCTCTCCTTGCTTACACTGGTATCGGACTCAGTCTTTGAGTCCGTCTGTTGTCTCAAGCAGAATTTTCTAAAGCACGTGGTGCTACGTCTGTGTATACAAACGTTCCCAAAGACCAAAGATTGTGCCTAAGCCCAGTGCCCGTGTCTGTGGGGAGTATCCGACAAATATTTGATGCGTGAATAGATGGCCAAGTTTGGGACACTCAGCTTAAATCTAAAAATAGGTGCCTTGGATTACAGAACTGTCGCCCTTAAAATGTTAAAAGGCATTGAGAACGAGCCTTGACCTCAATCTCATGCCTTATATAACAATTAATGCCACAGGAAATCAGGGATTTAAATGTAAAACTAGAACTGTGTAGTACGTTTAAACAGATTTAAATGTAAGAGTAAAACCATACAACTTTCAGAATGTATAGGATAAAATCTTCAGGACCAAGGGCCAGGTGAAAGGTTATTAGACGTGACACCAGAAGCATCATCCGTAAAAGAAAAACACGTTGGACCTCATCAAAAGGAAAAGCCTCTGTGCTATGAAAGATCCAGTTAAGAGAAAGAAAAGGCAACCCACAGCACAGGAGAAAATATTTGCAAAGCACACACCTGATAAAGGACTGGCCAAGAATATATAAAGAACTCTGGAACTCAATGGTAATGGAACCCCCCCCCCCAAATCCAATCATAAAATGAGCAAAGGACATGAACAGACATTTCGCCGAAGAGGAGATATAGATGAATAATAAGCTCGTGAAAAAGACGTTCAACCTCATAGCCATTTGAGAATTGCTAATGAAATTTACAATGAGATGTCACCACCTACCTATCAGGAGAGCTAAAATTAAAATGTTGGAGAAAGTGCAGAGAAACTGGATTTCTCATGTGTCCCTTGTGAGCCTCTAAAATGGTACACTGGCCATTTCTTTTGTAATTAAACACGCAACTTCCATACAACCAAACAATTACATTTGGGGGCATTTATCTTGGAGAAATGAAAATTTATGTTTGTACAAGACCCTGTTCACAAATGATCATAGCATCTGTAGTCCCAGCCCCGAACTGGGAACAGCCCAAATATTCCTTACTGGGTGAATGGTTAAATAAACTATGACACATTGCTCCCATGAAATATCAATTACTCAGCAATAGAAGGGAGTAAACCATTGCTATGTACAACAACCCCAACCAAACTTAAGAGGATTATGCTGAATGAAAAAGTCAATCTCAAAAGGTTACACGCTGTGTGATTCCATTTGTAAAACTTTCTTGCAACGACAAAATTATAAAGATGAAGAGCAGATCGGTGGTTTCCAGAGGAAAGGTGGGGAAGGGGTATGAATACAACAGGGTCACATAAGGGAGTCCCTTTGTGGTGAGGGAATGGTTCTGTATCTTGATTGTGGTCATGGTTACAAGAATCTATACAGGTGATAAAATGGCAGAGAACTAGATACACACAAATAAATGCATGTGAAAAAGCCAGGAAAGTGAATAAGTTCTATAGTCTAGTTAATAACAGCATCCCAGTGTCGATTTCCTGGTTGACATTGTTCTCCAGCCGTATACATGTATTTGCGTTGGAAATCGGGTCAAGGATATATGGCACTATTTGTACTATTTTGAAACTTCCTGTAGGTCTATAATTCTTTCAAAATAGAAACTTTAAAAAAAAAAAGATTTCAAATGTCCAAGATAGGGTTTTAACCACGAGACCCTTTGTTCCTAGGACATTGGGTAGGATTAGTGTTCTATGGAGCAGCTGCTGGAAAGTGCATGTCACAGAAACTGGCTTCTGAACCAGTTGTCATTGCCTTCATCATTCCCACAGGGAGACTGAGTGAGAGAGAGAGAGAGAGAACAGACCTGCCAGTCTTCATCTCCATCAGTGGCCAAGCTCACCCAAAGTCCTATCTTTCAGAGTTGGTTTTGTTTGAGAGGGTTTTCTAGAAAACTTGTGCTTTGATTCATTTCCATTGTGTGTGTGTGCATGCACGCTTTGGCTCAGCCTATCCTCTCAGGCTTCTGCCCCAATGCGTGTCAGTCTTTGCCAAGTGCCATGCCTCATTCTCAGAACCTGATGGAATGTGACACAGGTGGCAGGTCAGGATCGGGACAGCCAAGACTTGGAGGAAACAGATTCATTGTTGTACCAACTGCCTCCTCTCAGAAGGAATTCTGACATGAACAGCAGCCATGAATGGATCTGGAAGGAAGAAGTCATTGTTTCTGGTGCTGCAGATGGGCAGTGGATACACACTGGGCTGATGTCTTTATCTCAGCGGAGGCACAGCCTAGAGCAATGGTTCTGAAACCTCTGCAGCCAGAACCATCTCCTGAAGAGGCGGGCTTACTGCTCTGTCACATCAGATTTCGAGGGGAGGGACCTCACCAGGTGATACTGATGTGAGAGACTCTGGGACCATACTTGCTTCCACAGTATCACTTCTTGAAAAGTCAACTTAGTTGACAGCCTTGTTACTTTCAATTCATAGAATGTGAAGTATTTAATAACTTCTACCCACTCACACTGGCACATATACTTACCACATACTCCTTTTTTTTTTAAGGATTTATTTGTTTTCAAGAGTAGGGGTGGGAGGAGGGGCAGAGAGAGAAGGAGAGAGTCTTAAGCAGTCCCCTGCTGAGCGTAGAGCCCTACACGAGGCTCGATCCCACGACCCTGATATCATGACCTGAGCTGAAACCAAGAGTCAGATATTTAACTGACTGAGCCGCCCAGGTGTCCCTATCCCATGCTTTTTAAAAAATTTCCTTGCACATCACTCAGAAACAAACCAATGTAAGTGTGTGTGTGTGTGTGTGTGTGTGTGTGTGTGTGTAAAAATAAAGCGTAATTATCACTCCCAACCTGACGGAAACTTACAAGCATTTGTGACAGTCCCAGGGTTCTGGGAAATAGATTTTTGTTTTGTTTTGTTAGTTTTGCTTATTCGTGGTCAAGGAATCATTAGAGACAGTTTGAACATTACCTTTATGAGCTCTGAAAAAGTCTTTGTGAGAGCTCTTGAAAGCTATTTTTTTAATTGACCAAAAAAAAAAAAAAATCCTAACAAATGAATCTGGTCCACTTGGTAACTGTTTGCTATTGGATATTCTGGCTTATCTTTAGAAGCCCTGCTGGAGCTTTAAGGGAAGGACAGCAGGGCTTTAGGAAAATGGAACAAAGACTCACTTAGTGATTCAAGGTAATAGAACAGAAATGTCCCAGTAATGTACACTCCTGGATGAGCCCCAAGCCCTGCTGTGAGTTTCCTTCACCAGACAATGGTGATCGATTTCACCCTTGTGTTTCCCAAAGTGATCATAAGCAATACGGCAGAATCTAACAAAAGTATCAGAGGATTTCATAGCCTTTCCAACCACCCTTCCCAACAAGGAGGTTTCTGAATTTCTCTGGGTCCTGTGATCTTGTTGTGTTGATCTAGATTCGGGGTCTCCAAAATGAGGCGCCCAGCATTGAATTGATCCCCTGGGGTGGAGAAGAAAATGTTAGAATTATATTTAGTTTTATTTAAAAAACACAGAAGGTTAACCTACTACTGATGTACATGTAGGAATTGGTACCCTCATTTAGTCTATATGACTCAGATTCAGTCATAGAATCCCTGTGGTATCCCCAAATACCTTCAAAAAACAGTGGAGACCCATTGCTCTAGGAGGCTGATGATAGCCGACGGTTCACTGAGAGATACTGCGGCAGACATGCTCCTGGCTACGTGGGTTTAGGGATCATATTATCTAGACCTAGCTAAACTAATCCTCACAAAATGAATAAGGGGCTTAAAATGGCTCTTTTAGGGAATCGCCCGTGTCTTTACCACGGAAAACTCACCTAGAAAATAGTCCTTTGAGGAGAATAATCATGCCAGCACAAGAGAATATCCAGACCACTGGGGAGCTGACCTTCCCACTCCCCAAGTGAGTTCTTCATCTGCCCACATCATGACATACTCTAAAATTTTTATTTATTTATTGAGTGAGAGAGCATGGGCACAAGCAGGGGTGGAGGGAAGGACAGAGGGAGACGGAGAGAGAGAATGTTAAACAGGCTCCACACCCAGCACAGAACCCCACTTGGGGCTCAATCTCATAACCCTGAGATCATGACCTGAGCCGAAATCAAGAGTCAGACACTTAACTTACTGAGCCTCCCAAGTGCCCCAATCATGGGGTATTTTAAAAATCAGAGATGACATACTGGATTTGAAAAGACATTAGCTGATCTGACAGGAAGTGCTTTATGAAGAAACACATGTTATGAAAAAAACAACTTGAAAGGGGATATTTGGAAACATTTCCATGTTTATGTGATTTTGCTTTTACCTGGAAAAAATTCCGTGTGTCACCCATTAAAAACTCCCATATCCGTACACTTGGAGAGACTATCAAAAATGTGTTGAAAATTCTCCCAGAGTTCTAGTGGATTTTGAACCTATTTGTTAAAAGCACAAAAATGAAATAACTTGAGATGATTTAGGAAGAGCCACTGACTGCTATCAGAGAAGATAAAATTTACTAGCAGAATTTAAACAAAAACCTTTGCATAATCAGTGGAGTGGAATGAAAATGAGCATTTAGCGGGCATTTCTTCCATCTGGTTCTGCGCATCTTGGTGAGGGAACTTTACAGTTCCCTTCTACAGTAAGCAGCAGAGCCAAGTATGGAAATGGAGAAAAGAGAGAGAACGGTATCTATAATCTGAATTAGAATCAGTGTATCACAAGGACTAAACCAACATATTCTAAAATAATAAAATATATCAATTATACTACTATCATTGCATATTATTATTTGCAGGGGCAAAGGGCAAAGGTTTGTTAACTTATCAGTAAATATATATAGTTTAATAGAGAGAGGGATTGTGAATATGACTTTTGTCTCAAACTTTAAAATTTTTGATGTACATTTTATAGTGGCTAAAACATATATATCAATAGTATCTAAATATTTTAG
Organism: Enhydra lutris kenyoni; assembly: GCF_002288905.1. NCBI lineage: Eukaryota > Metazoa > Chordata > Mammalia > Carnivora > Mustelidae > Enhydra > Enhydra lutris. Next base: position 18,098,221 of record NW_019154095.1, on the reverse strand, counting down.
AACTTTCCCCCTCTCCCTCTGGTTATCTGTTTTTGTACATGGGATAAACAGTCCAAAGTTTGAAGACAACTGATGTATGTAGGAGAGGCTAAGTGAATCGACATGATGATAAGGTCGGCCTGCAAGCAACAGGCTGGGACAGGGATCCACGGGGCTGAGTTGCTGGAAGGGCTGGGCAGATTGGCCTTGTTCTTTGTCAGTTTGTCCATCTGTTGTGCTGTGCAGGAGAGCTGGTAAAGGGAGGGAAAGCACCCGTGTCGGGATGACTGGGGAACGTGTGCCCACAGGACATATGGTGCCTTGCACTTTCTACTTGGATGACTTTGGAAGAGACTTAAACATTTGAATGACTTTTGCTTGCTTTTAGGATAACTGACTTGTAATTCTGTGGGAGGTCACACTGAGCTGAGACTGTCATCGTGAGACTGACTGCCTCCGGGTGATAGAAGCACCACTGCGCATGTCTTTGCCACAGAAAACTCTGGTCTCCTGGGTAGCTCAGGGGGTTAAAGCCTCTGCTTTTGGCTCAGGTCATGATCCCAGAGTCCTGGGATCAAGTCCCACATTGGGCTCTCCGCTCAGTGCAAAGCCTGCTTCCTCCTCTTTCTCTCTCTGCCTGCCTCTCTGCCTACTTGTGATCTCTGTCTGTCAAATAAAAAAATTAAAAAAAAAAAAAAGAAAGGAAAAAAAAACTCTGGTCCAGAAAACCCAAAAAGTCAAAGAGTATGGCTCACCAGACTGATTACAGAAACAAACTTATTAGCCTTAAAATGCCAACTTAGTGAGTATGTATAAACACAGAAACAGAAATGTATAAATAAAATATTTTTAACCTGCTTAACATCACAGTCGTTTGGGAAAGAAATGATATCATCAGAGGTGCATAGGGTCGGATTACGAGAGTAAAAGATAAGAACATGGCACTCAGAAAGCAGCTGGAGTTGGTGATTTGGAAATGGGCCAGCAGCAGGGAATCTGTGGGTCCCTTGAAAACAAATATGTAAACAGAAAAGTGTGGGCTGCCTATTGTCCTGTCCCCTCACTAGGGTCCCCAGAATCACGCCAGATGTCTTCCAACAACTGGGACCACGTGAGTGGAGAGGCCACATCCAGCAACTTGGGGAAGTCGCCATGGACCAGTCCATTATCTCCCCCAGAGACATATGGACTCTTAGAAATGGCAGAGGTGTGCAAGGAGCTCTTCAAGGTAGAGAGAGAGAGTGGACAGAAATGGAGGCCCCAAGTGCAGAACAGGATAAGAAAACTTAGACGGATGTTTTAAGGTGATAGAATTAGGAGATCAAGTTCTTAAGTCTTTGGCAAAGTTTTCAGGGAATCAGGAGTAGAGAAAGACCTTACAAATTATATAAAAATCTACCTGTGGACATAAGGAATGTATATGAGCAATAGGATAGAAATAAAGATACTAAGAAACATTACTGGGGCGCCTGGGTGACTCAGTCAGTTCAGCGTCTGACTCTTGATTTCTGCTAAGGTCATGATCTCAGGGGCCTGAGATTAATCCCCGCATCAGGCTCTGCACTGGGTTTAAGATTCTCTCTCTCCCTCTCCCTCCACCCCTTCCCTGCTTGTGCTCTCACTCTTAAAAAAAAAAAAAAAAGAAAGAAAGAAAGAAAAGGAAATGAAAAAGATTAAAAAAAATGTATTTCTGATTGAAAATGTTTTGAAAATAAAATTGCATCTTCAGAGGTTTCCATGACTCTTTGCAAAACAATTCATTGCCCTGGACGCTTTCTTTCCATTGGACTGTTGCCTTCATCAGCTTGGGTCACCGTGACAAAGTGCCACGAAGTGGGTAACCTCAACAACAGACATTTGTTTTCTCACCGTTCAGGCGGCTAGAAGTCTGAGATCGAGGTGTGGATAGAGTTGGATCCTTTTGAGTGCTGGGAGGTACTACAAAACAAAATTCAACTGAGTAAATTTTAAAGATCTTATTGGCTTGATTCACCAATTCATGAAGCAGGCAGCATCCAGTCTAGTGGATAGAAAGGAGCTCTGAGCAGCTCTACAGAAGGAAAGACTTATCGGCAGAAGGCTCGAGGAAGTTCTCCTTGGACGAAAAGCAGACTGGTTATTGCGAGGTTCGTTTCCTTTAGGGGACAACAAGGGTCTATGAGACAGATTACCTAACGAATGCTCATTAAGCAATTCCTGAGTGACTGATTTAAGATTCCATTTCTGCAGAGCCAAAACTATAATAAGTTAAGTCTTGGTTTGGTGATGTGGGGTTTAACATAAACACCTCCACTGGGGGCCCGTTGTCTTATGTTTAAGAGAGGGAAAGATCTGTTTCATGTTTCTCTCCTAGCTTCTGATGGTTTACTGGCTGTCGTTGGTGTTCCTGGCAGATGGCATTCTACCTGTGTCGTCACATCGTCTTCCCTCTGTACATGTCTGTGTCTGTGCCCAAACGTCCCCTTCGTATAAGGGACACTAGTTGTATTGGATTAGGGGCTTATTCCAGGATGACCTTATCTTAACTAGTTACATTTATAATGGCCTTACGTCTAAATAAAGTCAGATGCTGAGATACTGGGGGTTAGGATTTCAATATATGATATATATTAAATAATGAAATATATGAAATATATTGAAATTTCATTTCAATAATGAAATATACTGGGGGGCACCTGGGTGGCTCAGTGGGTTCAAGCCTCTGCCTTCAGCTCAGGTCATGATCTCAGGGTCCTGGGATCAAGCCCTGCACCGAGCTGTCTGCTCTACAGGGAGCCTGCTTCCCCTCCTCTCTCTCTGCCTGCCTCTCTGCCTACTAGTGATCTCAGTCTGTCAAATAAATAAATAAAATCTTCAAAAAAAAAAAAAAAAAAAAGAAATATACTGGATGGTTCCCAACCAAGGCTGTATAAAAAGAATGTGGTTTTGGTTGAGGCTGGGGATGTGCAAGGTTTGCCGTTCTGCCTCAAAATCAGAGATCACATCTGCCCTTAATTGTCCCGTATGCAAGTCCTATCCCGTCCTCAAGTGTGATGCTTTGTGGGGAGAAACGGACCAGAAGTATTTTGAGGCAAGAATCAGTTATATAATTTACATTCCTGTCCCTGCCCCTAGCCATGCCTTCCCAAGGCTGTTTCTCCTATCCATATGCCATACCCTTTGCTCTTCTAAAACTACAGGTAAAAGATTTCAGACCAGGCAACATTTCAGAGTATCTGTACCATCTGTGAAATATCTTCCCAAGTGAACATTGAAAGAGTACACTTTAAAGGTCTTATTTTAATAAGATTTTCATTCTGAACATTCCAAAAGTGGGATTTCTTTTTTTTTTTTTTTAAAGTCTTGCCCTTTACTTGCTATCATTTTCACTTTGAATAAAGAAGTTGTCCTTACCTCAAGGCAGGATGCTTTCCTTTAGAATATAGGTCTAGAAATATAACACTTAGGCAATTGTAAATCCTTAGTGTAGATGATAAACAGAAAGTACTCTGTTCCCATTCATGACCTGTGAGATGAAATCTTTCACAGCCATCAAGTATTGCTTTTGGTATTCATGTGAATGAGTAGAGTGAATAATGAGGGAGGCCCTGGAAGCAGCCAGCAAGTTCCAGAGCGAGGGAAATGACTCAGCTTCCGTATATAATTTTCAGCTAGAAATGACAAGTTGAAATCGTGAAGTGAACTGAAATTTCTTAACCCAAAAAAGTCTTCCTGAAATAGTAAAATAATGCAATCTGAACCCAATACAGAGCAAGCAGAATGACAAGTTTCTGGATTAGGGCAAGATACTTTAAAATTATGTTTATGTCTAAAACTTTGAAGGACTCTCTAGAGAGATAGGGTGAATAATGATCACATGGTGTGACCTTTATCAAAGATAAATGCCATTCTGGATGTGTGTGACCCAAAACCAACCATCTGACAGTCATCGCATGTGTAGTAAATAAGAGGACCTTTCAGACCTCTCCCAACCTTGCAATTCTATTTGTCTCTGAACTCTGGCTGGTGACAACACTCAGACCCCCAAAGATGGCACAGTAAAGTGAATCTGGGCCACATATCCAAAGCCTTTACCTCTTCTAGCTCTGCACCGAAGTGTTCGATTCTGGAGGTGGAAGACAAAGTGGGTAGAGAGTTGGCATTCAAAAAAAGTATATCATGTATACTAAATGGAATGAACGGTTTATCACTTCCACAAGTAGAATGGGCCACCCCAGAGATAAACTCTTAGGTACCTCTTCTGAAGGATGAAAGAAGTTCTAGCATATTTCCAAAACATATTCAAGTATTAGGAATAAGAGAAGCCCCATTTACTCCAGAATTAGATTGAGTATAAGCACCTGTATGGTTCCTACAATAAGAGGCAGCTTCTCTCACTGCTCCCAAGATAAATCAACAGGAGGGACAGAAGGTCACGTGTTCAGTGTGCCATTTGAAATCAAGAGGGAAGGTGGCAAGTGTTAATGATCTCCCTCCCAACGATTAGACTAGTCTATGGATAAGCCAATCCACTTCCAAAAAAAAGGTAAAATACATATATATGAAATATACATAACATAAAATTTACCCATAAAATTTTGACCATTTTTAAGTGTACCATTCAGTGGCATTAAAAACCTTCAACAATATTGTCCTCACGAATCTGTCCATCACCCCAAACAGAAGCTCCCCACTTTCTCTTTCATCCGAAAGAAATAAATGTGCAAAGTGTCTTACTCCAAGCACCGCTTCACTCCTGGGGTGTTTTCTACCAAGAGACAATGTGCGGAGAATGGGTAGTGAGCATTGTAACCACACAACTCTTCCTAGCTCAGGTTCCACGACCTGCATGGGCCCAGGGTCCAGGCTGTTTCACACTGACAGCGAGAACACGCTCAGACCCACCACCAGAATTTTTCCAGGAACATTGCCTCCTCCACGTGGCCTGCCCATTATATGTTGAGATGAATACTTGATTAATTTTAACGAGGTCATAAACTAGATAATTGGAAAATGAAATGAACCAGTCTGCTTTCACTCGGAGGGGTTAATGACAATGGACACATGATAAACAAATAGTGCTAAGACTGAACAATTACTCCTTTCTCTTGGTCCTCTGTCTGGGTTGGGCTTTCAGAACTCCAAGGGCCCGTTTATCTAGGAGGCTGCCATAAACCTCTGAAATCAGAATGGCCAGAGCAGGAGGCCCAGAGCATCTGGCTTCCCTCTCCCCCTCCAGCTTTTCCATTCCCCAGAGGTGGGAAAACTAACACTTCTTCTGCCCTTGGGGTGGGGGAGGGGTGATGGCCGACACAACTTCTTTTCAGTTCTCCTTCTAGAATTCACAAGCAGCTCTGACAAGATACCAGTTCTATCTGTATTGCCGCTGCCTGGGGTCTGCTCACCTTCAGGTTCTCAAGACCTGATACAAAGATACAAAGCTTGCATATTTATTCCTTTGGTGGGTCCTCTGCCATGATGACGTCCAAGGTCCATTTGGTTTATCTCTGGAGGATAAACTGAGTTGCTGAGGCTTGTGGGTTATAGCCCTCGTTACTGTTGAGGAAACTGAGCCTTGATGCATGAAGTGACCAACTCTAAAAAAAATCAGTTAGCTAAAACCCCAAGTCTTACCTCTTGGCCAATCTAGAGTTGCTCTCTCTCCCATAGGGAGAGCATCAGAAGACCCAATCTTGAGAGTGACAGTGGTGAGAATCAGCAGATGCAGGAAGCAGGGAGCTTGAGGCCATGGAATTAGAAACTTCATACTCTGAATAATAGAATTTCAGAATTAGAAACAACCTTAAGGATTTTTTTTGGACCAGTGAGCCTGAATCAATTTGTGCTGGTTAAAATGTAGATCCCTAAGCTCTTCCTTACCCTGTTCATTCAGAATTTCTCGAAGGTGGAATCCAGACATCTGTATTTTTATTTAACAGCTTAGCAGGTTGTTCTGGTGCTGAATGAGGTCTGGGAAACAGTGACCACATTAATCAGACCTCCTGCAGAAGATGTGTCCGAGAGTCCTTTGGGACCATCCCCTCCGGGATGTTCTGAGCTTGCACTCCTGTAACTGCAGCCTGAGATAGCAGTAGCATTTTTCATGACAAATTGTAGTAGGGAATCATCATTAAGCTTGGAGTGAGCAAGTATTCTTAAGTCCTTTACTCATGAACCATTATCATATTTATTCTAAAATCCCTAAAGGCACAACACAGGGATGAGACTTAAAAAACTGGGAGCATAATGTGAGCCTAGTTAGTTTGTTCTGCCCTCCTTTCTCATGTCTGCCTTTCATTGTGAAAATCAGTGATGTTTCCATCTCATCATGGGCATCAAGTTGGAACAAAAACAGGAAGTAAGTCTCATTCTGTAGCACGGTTTATATATCAATTCATTTCAACAGATATTTAATAAGCAAATAACCAGCAAATTATTTAAATGCTAAGTACTTACTATATAAATATAGAACTCAAACACAAGATAGAATTGATATTCTAGAATATCAATTCTATTCACCACAAAAGAGATACAACGTGTTATGAATGCTCAAAGAAGGCAAAGATCACATGTTCGTGAGGATGGGCTGAGGATAGAGAAGGGCCTTTTTAGGAGAGATTGCATTTGAACTGGAGTTTAAAATACCATTGGCATAGATGGGCTAAAGAAGGCATTTCATATATAGAAAAACTTGTCAGCCAAGCAATGAATGTAAGTATGTGTGCTGAGAGTGGGGGTGGTCATAGAATAATGATTTGTACGGTAAAAAAAAAAGGGGGGGTGGAGTTACGACTACTGCACGGAGGGCCTTCTAGCTAAAGAATTTAGGTTTCATTTCCCAGAACTGGGGAGTCCTTACAGGTCCTGGAGAAGAGGAGTGGCCATGTGGGACAGGCTGAAGCTAAAGGAGATCAGAGTCAAGGGTTCCTGTTGAGAGGTAAGAAGCAATGAAATATTTACTAAAACTCCAAACAGCTGGAAACAACCTATATTGGTTTCCTATGGCTGCTGAATGAATTACCACAAATCTCATGGCTTAAAACCACAGCATTTATGCTCTTGCATTTCTGGAGGTCAAAAGTCAAAAGTCTGGGGCACCTGGGTGGCCCTGTCAGTTGACCAGCTGACTCTTGATTTCAGCTCAAGTCATGACCTCAAGCTCCACACTCAACACAGAGTCTGCTTGGAATTCTCGCTCTTCCTCTCTTTCTCCTCCTCCTCGTCTTCTCTCTCTCTCTCTCTCTCTCTGAAATAAATAAATAAATAAATCGAAGAAGAAGTAGTAGAAGAAGAAGGATGAGGAGGGGTGGGGGAGAAGAATTATTCCAAAATCTGTCCCACTGGGCCAAAATCAAGGTGGTCCTAGCAGACAATTAGTTTCCTTGCCTTTTCTAGCTTCTGGAGCTGCATTCCTTGGATTCCTTGGCTTTTGGACCCTTGGAAAACAAGCAGATGTTACTTCTGTAATTAAAATAGAAAGGAGAGAAGATAAGAGGACAAGAAATAGGGCAGCAAAATGAAAGGTAGGGACTGCTGTGAGCTGAATTGCAGGGGTTGAATCTCTAAGATGTGCCAACCAGTTAGATATCAGGAGTGATGGTGAATGAAAGAGCACTCCCAGGCTTGCAGCCTGGGTGATAGAGAATGACCATGTTGTCAGAAGACATCTGGGCAGGAGGAGCAAGTTTGGGGAAGGTGAGATTTCTTTCAGATATGTATGTCCTTCTAGGCAAGCCCTCTAGCACTTGGCTTTCATGCTGTGTGACAAGAAACTTCCAGAATTTCCATCTAATCAGTCACTAGATGGAAACCTTCTTTTAAAGAACCAAGACCATTCAGCGGTTCTGAATTTCCACTTCAAAGGCTCCTCTCTTTCAGCATTCACAAAGCCCCAGCTTGGAGTCTGGCTCTAATGAGATATGGCAGTGCCCTTGCTCTGGTTGCTCATCAGTCCTGGCAGCGCTGAGATCACCTGGGAAGTTCTGCTGGAGTTCTACTCAGAGGTGAAAGGAGGAAGGCATGGCTGACAGTGATCTACTGGGACCAGACCCAGGATTTTTCCTACTTCTACTCTGTCCCTCTCTAGTCCCAGGCCAGTCTGGAACCTCCTGTCTTACCTCCTATGGTTTCTCCTTTAGCAACAGTAGTTGAGGAAGCAAGTGATTGGCAGGGTTCAGAACATGTCCCCCTAAAATGTGCCACTTTGACAAGTGGACTATTCTGAGCTGAAGGCAATCAAGATCCAACAGATTCAAGAAAAACTTCTACTTCTTCTTTAACTCCCTGAATGAATTTAAGTAGAATCCCAGTCCAGGAAGAGAACTATCACCAGAGTTAGCTACAAAGAATATGGGTTAGGTGCGGTAAGCTTGGGAGGAAGTTGGCAGGGTCTGGAGATCAAATTCCTTTCTGTTCTCATTGTCTCTGAATGGCATGGCAAATATTGTTTTACCAAACATGTGCTCTTCCCATCATCCTGTGAATTGTCTTCCTCCTTTCGGAAGTCCCAGCCCCCTACTCACTTCTCCTTAGCTCAGAATGACATGTAAGCGCCAATCACCTGACTGCCTGTGGGTCTCATTTTCTTAGGGGACACCCCCATACATATGTAATTAAATTTGTTTTTCTCCTGTTGATCTGTCCTATGTTATCAGACCAGCCAAAGAACCAAGAAGGATAGAGAAGAATTTTTTCCTCCCCTATAGAATCAAACATGCTTTTGGAGAGAGGCCCAGGAGGGGAATGAGAGCAGAGGGTAGGGGGCCCATATGTGCAAGGTGCCCATTTCTGATCTCAGTGGAAAATATTTTTTGCAAAAAAAGTCCTAGACTGAAAAGCAAGAGACCAGATCCTTCCATAGTTAATAGCTCTGCACAAGTAACCTATGAAAGGCTTTTCCTTTTCTGGACCTACATCGACTGGATTCTCCACGGTCCCTCTAAGTCCAGTATTCTGGCCGATGAATGGAGTTCCTCTGGAGATTAAAAGGTAAACATTTATGGTCTCTTCTCAAAGTGTACTTTGGTTTGCAGGAATATAGTAGACTGAAGAATGGCCTCTAACTATCCCTGGAAGCTATAGAAAAAGGCTCTTTGCACATATAATTAAGGATCTTGAGATGGGTGAGGGAGATTACCATGGATTATCCAGGTGGACCCCAAATGCTGTCCTAAATGTCTTTCTTTACAAGAGAGAAATGGGGAAATTTCATGCAAACGCACACACACACACACACACACACACACACACACACACACACGAGAAGATAGTGTGAAAATGAAGGAGGGAGGGATTCACACATGTTGGCCCTGAAATTGGAGTGATGTGGCCACAGCCAAGGAATGCTACTAGAAGCTTGAAGAGACCAAGAACAATGATTTTGTTTTTTCAGCCAATGATACAGATTTTCAACTTCTGGCCTCCAGAACTGTGAAAGAACTGTGAAAGGTTCTTGAAATAACCACATTTGTGGTTATTTGTTACAGGGGCCACAGGAAACAAGTCTAGGATCAAGGCCACCTTCGGCCTGTGCATCCTAGAGATGCAGTCACTATGACCTTGGTAGATCGTCTTGACTCACCCTGCACGTTGCCAGGCTAGCTGTGGGTGGGACTCTACTAATGAAAGGTTTCTCCTCCCTGCACACTGTCACAGAAAAAGGAATGAGAAGAGTCAAAAGACTAGCATGGTTTTTCACAAGTCACTGCATTTACAAGAGGAGGAAGATAAGAGAAGGAAGCAAATTTCATTTCTCTTTGTCCCTAGGTGGCTAGAGTAGTGCTAGGCACATTGATGGCACGCACTCAGTCTTTGTCGAATGAATAGCATGGTAATAATTCTTTTCTTCCCTGCTCACTTCACAAAGCTGTTGAGGGGTCTCTGGTAGAAACGTAAAAGTCTTTTAAAAGTTGCAATGCAGTAAACAAAAGTTAGGTATTTTTTAAAAAGATTTTATTTATTTATTTGACAGAGAGAGAGGGAGATCACAAGTAAGCAGAGAGACAGGCAGAGGGGGAGGGGAAGCAGGCTTCCTGATCCGGATGCAGGGCTTGATCCCAGGACCCTGAGATCATGACCTGAGCAGAAAGCAGAGGCTCTGCCCACTAAGCCACCCAGGCACCCCAAAAGTTAGGTATTATTAACTGAGAGACGGATGTCTCTTTGAACTACATTACTTGGAATGAGCAAGTTCTAGTTGGGACCAGGCTGGCCAGAAGCCACATTTCCTACACATATCCAGAGAGATAAAAAAAAAAAAAAAGTTGCTCAGGGGCTAGGCAGAATTGGAACCCAGAGGCTGTTTCTATGAAGGCAAGGAGAACATCTTTTTAATGGGCTGAGCAGTAGTGCTGTCTGCATTTGCCAAATTGCTCTCATCCCTGTAGATGGTGGGGATGGGAAGATGAGAAACTAAGGAACTGTGTTTGTAGGGCAGGCCAAGTTTGGGAGGATGTGGGTATAAGTGCTAGAATAAAAAATAGATCTGGTCTTTGTCCCAGGTTCCTAGCACAGAGCTGTAAAAAAATCTGTGGAATTTTTTGAGTGATAGGAATGCATTGTGTTGCTCATAATGAGCTCCTTTTGCACATACCTGAGTTTATGCTAATGGGGTGATGGGGGGGGGGTTAAATAGTTTCAAGAAGGGGCCAACCATATCAGAATGACCAAGCATGTAATTAGAGGGTTGGAGCATTCAGCCCTCCCCCCAATGACCAGGGAGCGGAGAGGGACTAGAGATTGAGTTTAATTGCATGGTCGATGATTTCATCATTGTCATGAAACCCCAGGAAAAACTGCACACCAAAGCTCAAGGAGTCTGCCTGCTTCGTGAACATATTGTGGTACTGGGAGGGAGGGGATCCTGACTCCATGGTGCCAGGAACTCCTGCTCCAGGGGCGCTTTCAGACCTCACTCTGTATCTCTTCCACGGGCAGTTTATTTGTATCCTTTATGAGGAAACAGTGATTGGAAGTATAGGACTTTCTTGGGTTGTGTGAGTTAGTCTAGTGAATTAACAATCCAGAAAGCATATGGGAAGCTCCGGATTTGTAGCTCAGTCAAACAGAAGGGCAGGTGACTCAAGGACCGCACCCATGACTGGCATCTGAAGTAAGGGCAGCTTGTTGGAGACCTTGCCGTGTGTGTGTGTGTGTGTGTGTGTGTGTGTGTGTGTGTGTGTGTGTGTTATATTAGTTGCAAATGTACAATATAGTGATTCAGCAATGCTCGGAATCCTCACGATAATTGTGTTCTTAATCCCCTCTACCTATTTCACCCATGCCCCCATCCACCTCCCCTCTGGTAACCAGCAATTTGTTCTCTACAGTGAAGAGTCTGTCTCTTGGTTGATCTCTCTTTCTTCTTCTTTGCTCCTTTGCTCCGTTTCTTAAATCCTACCTATGAGTGAAATCATATGGTATTTCTGTTTCTCTGACTGACCTATTTCACCTAGTGTTGTACTCTCTAGATCCATCCATGCTGCTGTAAATGACACGATTTCATTCATTTTTCTGGCTGAGTAATATTCCACAGTGTATGTACACTACATCTTCTTTATCCATTCATCTATCCCTGGACACTTGGGTTGCTTCCATAATCAGGCTATTGTAAGCAATGTTGCAATAAACATAGGGCTACCTATACCTTTTTGGATTTATTTTTCCATATTCTTTTGGCAAATACCCATTAGTGGAATTACGGGATCGTATGGTAGTTCTATTTTTAGTTTTTTGAGGAAACTCCATAGTGTTTCCCACAGTGGTTGTGCCCCATCTGTATTCTTGCCAATAGCTCAGGAGGGTTCCTCTGTTCCACAACCTTGCCAACCCAATGTTGTTTCTTGTGTTGTTGATTTTAGCCATTCTAACAGGTGTGCAGTATAGGCTTATTATGGTTTTAATTTGCATTTCCCTGATGATGAGTGATGTTGAGTGTCTTTTCATGTGTCTGTTTGCCATTTGTATGTATTCCTTGGAGAAATGTCTGTTTTTGCCTTCTGCCTATTTTTAATTAGATTAAATTAAATTTTTTGGTGTTGAGAGGTGCACGCCCTTATATTATTTTGGATACTGACCCTCTTGGATATGTCATTTGCAAATATCTTCTTCCAGCAGTAAGTTGCCTTTTAGTTTTATGGATGGGTTCCTTTGATGGGCAGAAGCTTTTTATTTTGAGGTAGTCCCAGTAATTCACATGTGCTTTTATTTCCCTTGCCATGGAAGACCTATCTAGAAAAATGTTGCTACAGACAATGTCATCGACAAAGAGTGAAAGTTTGAGTTCTTCCTTACCCATGAGGATGCCATTTATTTCTTTTTGTTCTAATTGCTGTGGCTGGGACTTCCAGTATTGTGGGGAGTAAGAGTGGTGAGAGTGGACATCCCTGTCTTTTTCCTGATCTCTTAGGGAAGAGCTCTCCATTTTTTACTATTGAATATGATGTTACTATAGATTTTTCATAAATGGACTTTATTATCTTGAGGTATATTCCCTCTAAACCCTTTTGTTGAGGGTTTTTATAATGAATGGATGTTGTATTTGTCAAGTGCTTTTTCTGCCCCTATTAACATGAACATATGTTTTTTTTTCTTTTGTCTTGTTGATGCAATTTATCAAGTTGATTCATTTATGAATATTGAACTACCTTTGCAACCTGGAAAGAAATCCCTTGATCATGGTGAATGATTTTTTTTTTTTTTAAAGAATTGCATGGAGCACTGGGTGTGGTGCAAAAACAATGAATACTGTTATGCTGAAAATTAAAAAAAATAAAATAAATTAAAAAAAAAAGAATTGTTGGATCCAGTTTACTAATATTTTGTTGAGGATTTTTGCATCTATGTTCATCAGAGATATTGGCCTGTAGTTCTCTCTCTCTCTCTCTCTTTTTTTCTTTTGGTAGTATCTTTATCTGGTTTTGGTGTCAGGGTAATGCTGTCGTCACAGAATGAAGTAGAAGTTTTCCTCCTTCAATTTTTTGAAATAGTTTGTGAAGCATAGATATTAACTCTTCTTTTTTTTAAATATTTTCTTTATTTATTTAAGATACAGACAGTGAGAGAGAGCATGAGCGAGGAGAAGGTCAGAGGGAGAAGCAGACTCCCCGTGGAGCTGGGAGCCTGATGTGGGACTCCATCCCAGGGCTCCAGGATCATTACCTGAGCTGAAGGCAGTCGCTTAACCACCTAAGCCACCCAGGCGCCCCAATATTAACTCTTCTTTTAAAGTTTGGTAGAATTAATCTGTGAAGACGTCTAGTCCTGAACTTCTGGTGTTTTTTTTTTTGTTGTTTTTTTTTTTTAATTTAAATTTTATTATTTGTTTTTTAAACATATAATATATTTTTATCCCCAGGGGTACAGGTCTGTGAATCGCCAGGTTTACACATTTCACAGCACTCACCATAGCACATACCCTCCCCAATGTCCATAACCCCACCCCCCTCTCCCAACCCCCCTCCCCACATCAACCCTCAGTTTGTTTTGTGAGATTAATAGTCACTTATGGTTTGTCTCCCTCCCAATCCCATCTTGTTTCATTTACTCTTCTCCTACCCCTTAACCCCCCATGTTGCATCTTCTCTCCCTCATATCAGGGAGATCACATGATAGTTGTCTTTCTCCGATTGACTTATTTCGCTAAGCATGATACCCTCTAGTTCCATCCACGTCGTTGCAAATGGCAAGATTTCATTTCTTTTGATGGCTGCATAGTATTCCATTGAGTATATATACCACATCTTCTTTATCCAATCATCTGTTGATGGACATCTAGGTTCTTTCCATAGTTTGGCTATTGTAGACATTGCTGTTATAAACATTCGGGTGCACGTGCCCCTTCGGATCACTACGTTTGTATCTTTAGGATAAATACCCAGTAGTGCAATTGCTGGGTCATAGGGTAGTTCTATTTTCAACATTTTGAGGAACCTCCATGCTGTTTTCCAGAGTGGTTGCACCAGCTTGCATTCCCACCAACAGTGTAGGAGGGTTCCCCTTTCTCCGCATCCTTGCCAGCATCTGTCATTTCCTGACTTGTTAATTTTAGCCATTCTGACTGGTGTGAGGTGATATATCTCATTGTGGTTTTGATTAGTATTTCCCTGATGCCGAGTGATGTGGAGCACTTTTTCATGTGTCTGTTGGCCATCTGGATGTCTTCTTTGCAGAAATGTCTGTTCATGTCCTCTGCCCATTTCTTGATTGGATTATTTGTTCTTTGGGTGTTGAGTTTGCTAAGTTCTTTATAGATTTTGGACACTAGCCCTTTATCTGATATGTCGTTTGCAAATATCTTCTCCCATTCTGTCAGTTGTCTTTTGGTTTTGTTAACTGTTTCCTTTGCTGTGCAAAAGCTTTTGATCTTGATAAAATCCCAATAGTTCATTTTTGCCCTTGCTTCCCTTGCATTTGGTGATGTTCCTAGGAAGATGTTGCTGCGGCTGAGGTCGAAGAGGTTGCTGCCTGTCTTCTCCTCAAGGATTTTGATGGATTCCTTTCTCACATTGAGGTCCTTCATCCATTTTGAGTCTATTTTCGTGTGTGGTGTAAGGAAATGATCCAATTTCATTTTTCTGCATGTGGCTGTCCAATTTTCCCAACACCATTTATTGAAGAGGCTGTCTTTGTTCCATTGGACATTCTTTCCTTCTTTGTCAAAGATTAGTTGACCATAGAGTTGAGGGTCTATTTCTGGGCTCTCTATTCTGTTCCATTGATCTATGCGTCTGTTTTTGTGCCAGTACCATGCTGTCTTGATGATGACAGCTTTATAATAGAGCTTGAAGTCAGGAATTGTGATGCCACCAACTTTGGCTTTCTTTTTCAATATTGCTTTGGCTATTCGAGGTCTTTTCTGGTTCCATATAAATTTTAGGATTATTTGTTCCATTTCTTTGAAAAAAATGGATGGTACTTTGATAGGAATTGCATTAAATGTGTAGATTGCTTTAGGTAGCATAGACATTTTCACTATATTTATTCTTCCAATCCAGGAGCATGGAACATTTTTCCATTTCTTTGTGTCTTCCTCAATTTCTTTCATGAGTACTTTATAGTTTTCTGTGTATAGATTCTTAGTCTCTTTGGTTAGGTTTATTCCTAGGTATCTTATAGTTTTGGGTGCAATTGTAAATGGGATGGACTCCTTAATTTCTCTTTCTTCTGTCTTGTTGTTGGTGTAGAGAAATGCAACTGATTTCTGTGCATTGATTTTATATCCTGACACTTGACTGAATTCCTGTACAAGTTCTAGCAGTTTTGGAGTGGAGTCTTTTGGGTTTTCCACATATAGTATCATATCATCTGCGAAGAGTGATAGTTTGACTTCTTCTTTGCCGATATGGATGCCTTTAATTTCCTTTTGTTGTCTGATTGCTGAGGCTAGGACTTCTAGTACTATGTTGAATAGCAGTGGTGATAATGGACATCCCTGCTGTGTTCCTGACCTTAGTGGAAAAGCTTTCAGTTTTTCTCCATTGAGAATGATATTTGTGGTGGGTTTTTCATAGATGGCTTTGAAAATATTGAGGTATGTGCCCTCTATCCCTACACTTTTAAGAGTTTTGATCAGGAAGGGATGCTGTACTTTGTCAAATGCTTTTTCAGCATCTATGGAGAGTATCCTATGGTTCTTGTTCTTTCTTTTATTAATGTGTTGTATCACATTGATTGATTTGCGGATGTTGAACCAACCTTGCAGCCCTGGAATAAATCCCACTTGGTCGTGGTGAATAATCCTTTTAATGTACTGTTGAATCCTATTGGCTAGTATTTTGGTGAGAATTTTTGCATCTGTGTTCATCAAGGATATTGGTCTGTAGTTCTCTTTTTTGATGGGATCCTTGTCTGGTTTTGGGATCAAGGTGATGCTGGCCTCATAAAATGAGTTTGGAAGTTTTCCTTCCATTTCTATTTTTTGGAACAGTTTCAGGAGAATAGGAATTAGTTCTTCTTTAAATGTTTGGTAGAATTCCCCTGGGAAGCCATCTGGCCCTGGGCTTTTGTTTGTTTGGAGATTTTTGATGACTGTTTCAATCTCCTTACTGGTTATGGGTCTTTCTATTTCTTCCTGGTTCAGTTGTGGTAGTTTATATGTCTCTAGGAATGCATCCATTTCTTCCAGATTGTCAAATTTGTTGGTGTAGAGTTGCTCATAGTATGTTCTTATAATTGTCTGTATTTCTTTGGTGTTCGTTGTGATCTCTCCTCTTTCATTCATGATTTTATTTATTTGGGTCCTTTCTCTTTTCTTTTTGATAAGTCTGGCCAGGGGTTTATCAATCTTATTAATTCTTTCAAAGAACCAGCTCCTAGTTTCGTTGATTTGTTCTATTGTTTTCTTGGTTTCTATTTCATTGATTTCTGCTCTGATCTTTATGATCTCTCTTCTCCTGCTGGGTTTAGGGTTTCTTTCTTGTTCTTTCTCCAGCTCCTTTAGGTGTAGGGTTAGGTTGTGTACCTGAGACCTTTCTTGTTTCTTGAGAAAGGCTTGTACCGCTATATATTTTCCTCTCAGGACTGCCTTTGTTGTGTCCCACAGATTCTGAACCGTTGTGTTTTCATTATCATTTGTTTCCATGAATTTTTTCAATTCTTCTTTAATTTCCTGGTTGACCCATTCATTCTTTAGAAGGATGCTGTTTAGTCTCCATGTATTTGGGTTCTTTCCAAATTTCCTCTTGTGATTGAGTTCTAGCTTCAGAGCATTGTGGTCTGAAAATATGCAGGGAATGATCCCAATCTTTTGATACCGGTTGAGACCTGATTTAGGACCCAGGATGTGATCTATTCTGGAGAATGTTCCATGTGCACTAGAGAAGAATGTGTATTCTGTTGCTTTGGGATGAAATGTTCTGAATATATCTGTGATGTCCATCTGGTCCAGTGTGTCATTTAAGGCCTTTATTTCCTTGTTGATCTTTTGCTTGGATGATCTGTCCATTTTAGTGAGGGGAGTGTTAAAGTCCCCTACTATTATTGTATTATTGTTGATGTGTTTCTTTGATTTTGTTATTAATTGGTTTATATAGTTGGCTGCTCCCACGTTAGGGGCATAGATATTTAAAATTGTTAGATCTTCTTGTTGGACAGATCCTTTGAGTATGACATAGTGTCCTTCCTCATCTCTTGTTATAGTCTTTGGCTTAAAATCTAATTGATCTGATATAAGGATTGCCACTCCTGCTTTCTTCTGATGTCCATTAGCATGGTAAATTATTTTCCACCCCCTCACTTTAAATCTGGAGGTGTCTTCGGGTTTAAGATGAGTTTCTTGTAGGCAACATGTGGATGGGTTTTGTTTTTTTTATCCATTCTGATACCCTGTGTCTTTTGATTGGGGCATTTAGCCCATTAACATTCAGGGTAACTATTGAGAGATATGAATTTAGTGCCATTGTATTGCCTGTAAGGTGACTGTTATTGTATATTGTCTCTGTTCCTTTCTGATCTACTACTTTTAGGGTCTCTCTTTACTTAGAGGACCCCTTTCAATATTTCCTGTAGAGCTGGTTTGGTGTTTGCAAATTCTTTCAGTTTTTGTTTGTCCTGGAAGCTTTTAATCTCTCCTTCTATTTTCAATGATAGCCTAGCTGGATATAATATTCTCGGCTGCATGTTTTTCTCGTTTAGTGCTCTGAATATATCCTGCCAGCTCTTTCTGGCCTACCAGGTCTCTGTGGATAAGTCTGCTGCCAATCTAATATTTTTACCATTGTATGTTACAGACTTCTTTTCCTGGGCTGCTTTCAGGATTTTCTCTTTGTCACTAAGACTTGTAAATTTTACTATTAGGTGACGGGGTGTGGGCCTATTCTTATTGATTTTGAGGGGGGTTCTCTGAACCTCCTGGATTTTGATGCTTGTTCCCTTTGCCATATTGGGGAAATTCTCTCCAATAATTCTCTCCAATACACCTTCTGCTCCCCTCTCTGTTTCCTCTTCTTCTGGAATCCCAATTATTCTAATGTTGTTTCATCTTATGGTGTCACTTATCTCTCGAATTCTCCCCTCGTGGTCCAGTAGCTGTTTGTCCCTCTTTTGCTCAGCTTCTTTATTCTCTGTCATTTGGTCTTCTATATCGCTAATTCTTTCTTCTGCCTCATTTATCCTAGCAGTGAGAGCCTCCATTTTTTATTGCACCTCATTAATAGCTTTTTTGATTTCAACTTGGTTAGATTTTAGTTCTTTTATTTCTCCAGAAAGGGCTTTTATATCTCCCGAGAGGGTTGCTTTAATATCTTCCATGCCTTTTTCGAGCCCGGCTAGAACCTTGAGAATTGTCATTCTGAACTCTTGATCTGACATATTACCAATGTCTGTATTGATTAGGTCCCTAGCCTTTGGTACTGCCTCTTGTTCTTTTTTTTGTGGTGAATTTTTCCGCCTTGTCATTTTGTCCAGATAAGAGTATATGAAGGAGCGAGTAAAATACTAGAAGGATGGCAACAACCCCAGGAAAATATGCTTTAACCAAATCAGAAGGGATCCCAAATCATGAGGGGGGAGAAAGGGGATAAAAAGAGGTTCAGAAAGAAAAAAAAAATGAAACAATTAAAAGAAGAAAATGAATAAAGAAAAAATACAAAAAGGAAAAAATATATTAGATAAACTAGTTAAAAAACGTTAAAAAGAAAAGGGTAAAAGTTTAAAAAATTTAGCAGAAGAAGAGAAAAAAAATTGAAAAAGGAAAAAAATAATTAACTGCAAGGCTAAAGAATCATGGGGAGAAAGCCATGAGCTCAGGCTTTACTTTCTCCTCCTCTGGAATTCCGCTGCTCTCCTTGGTATTGAAACTGCACTCCTTCGTAGGTGCACTTGGTCCTGGCTGGGTTTCTTGTTGCTCTTCTGGGGGAGGGGCCTGTTGTAGTGATTCTCAAGTGTCTTTGCCCCAGGTGGAGTTGCACCGCCCTTACCAGGGGCCGGGCTGAGTAATCTGCTCGCGTTTGCTTTCGGGAGCTTTTGTTCCCTGAGCGCTTTCCGTAGAGTTCCGGAGGGCGGGAATGAAGATGGCGGCCTCCCGGTCTCCGGCCCGGAGGAGCCGAGAGCCCGGGGCCCACTCCTCAGTGCGCCCTCAGAGAACAGCGCCCAATTACTCCCGTCACCCTGGCCTCCAGCTGCGCTCCCAGCTGACCGAGCCCGCGATGGGTCCAAGGTAACGCTGAGCTTAGAGCTTACTCCTCGGCTCTGTCTCTGTAGCCGGCTTCCCCGTTCTAATACCTGTAAGCTCTGCGACACTCAGACACCCCCGATCCTTCTGTGACCCTGCGGGACCTGAGGCCACGCTGACCCTGCGTGGGCTTCACCCCGGTTAAGCCTCTGGAGCGATGTCCCTCAGCGGAACAGACTTTTAAAAGTCCCGATTTTGTGCTCCGTTGCTCCGCCGCTTGCCGGGAGCCGGCCCCTCCCCCGCGGTCTATCTTCCCGTCGCTTTGGATTCACTTCTCTGCCAGTCCTACCTTGCATAAAGTGGTTGATTTTCTGTTTCTAGAATTTCTGTTCTTCTTCTCTTCGATCTCCCGTTGGATTTGTAGGTGTCTGCAATCTTTAGATAAGCTATCTAGCTGATCTCCCGCTACCTGAAGTAGTCTCAGCCTGCTACTTCTCTGCCATCTTGACTCCTCATCCTGAACTTCTGTTTGTTGGAAGTTTTTTGATTACTGATTCAATCAGTCTGTTCAAATTTTCTGTTGCTTCCCGATTCAGTTTTGGGAGCTTATATGTTTCTAGGAATTTATCCATTTTTTCTACTGGTCTAGTTTGTTGGTGTATAATTTCTCATAATATTCTCTTACAATCGGTTGTAGTTCTGTGATGTCAGTTATTTCGTGTCTGTTTTTGTTTGAGTTCTCTCCCCTCTCTCTGTCTCTTTTTAAAAGTTTTTATTTATTTATTTATTTAAATGAGAGAGAGAGAGAATGCACGAGGAGAGGGGGGGACAGAGGGAGAGGGACAAGCACACTTCCCGCTGAGCATAACCTTGGGATCATGACCTGAGCCGAAACCAGATATCGGTCACTGATGGAGCCACCTGGGCAATCCCCTCTCTCTCTCTTTTGATGAGTCTGGCTAAAGGTTTATTCATCTTGTTGATATTTTTTAAAGAATTAGGGACCTTGTCTTTTAACTTGTGAGACCTAATGCTAATTTCAGGTAGTTGGTATCAAAACTAAATTGGGTGGGAGGACACATGGTTGGTGTCAGAGAATCAGTGTCAGAAGTTAGTTCAGTAATACAGAAAGGGAAATTAGAGAATCGATTCCATTTACTATAGCACCAAAAACGATAAGATACCTGGGAATAAACCTAACCAAAGAGGTAAAGGAACTGTACTCGAGGAACTACAGAACACTCATGAAAAAATCGAAGAAGACATAAAAAGATGGAAGACCATTCCATGCTCTTGGATCGGAAGAATAAACATTGTTAAAATGTCTATACTGCCTAGAGCAATCTATACTTTTAATGCCATTCCGATCAAAATTCCACCGTTATTTTTCAAAGAGCTGGAGCAAAATTTGTATGGAACCAGAAGAGACCCCGAATTGCTAAGGAAATGTTGAAAAACAAGAATAAACCTGGGGGCATCACGTTACCTGATTTCAAGCTTTACTACAAAGCTGTGATCACCAAGACTGCATGATACTGGCATAAAAACAGACACATAGACCAGTGGAACAGAGTAGAGAGCCCAGATATGGACCCTCAAGTCTATGGGCAAAGAATCTTCGACAAAACAGGAAAAAATATACAGTGGAAAAAAGACAGTCTCTTCAATAAATGGTGCTGGGAAAACTGGACAGCTATATATAGAAGAATGAAACTCGACCATTCTGTTACACCATACACAAAGATAAACTCAAAATGGATAAAAGACCTCAATGTGAGACAGGAATCCATCAGAATCCTAGAGGAGAACATAGGCAGTAACCTCTTCGATATCAGCCACAGCAGCTTCTTTCAAGATATGTCTCCAAAGGCAAAGGAAACAAAAGCGAAAATGAACTTTTGGGACTTCATCAAGATCAAAAGCTTCTGCACAGCAAAGGAAACAGTCAACAAAACAAAGAGGCAACCCACGGAATGGGAGAAGATATTTGCAAATGACAGTACAGGCAAAAGGTTGATATCCAGGATCTATAAAGAACTCCTCAAACTCAACACACACAAAACAGATAATCATATAAAAAAAATTGGCAGAAGATATGAACAGACACTTCTCCAATGAAGACATACAAATGGCTATCAGACACATGAAAAAATATTCATCATCACTAGCCATCAGGGAGATTCAAATTAAAACCACATTGAGATACCACCTTACACCAGTTAGAATGGCCAAAATTAGCAAGACAGGAAACAACATGTGTTGGAGAGGATGTGGAGAAAGGGGAACCCTCTCACACTGTTGGTGGGAATGCAAGTTGGTGCAGCCACTTTGGAGAACAGTGTGGAGATTCCTCAAGAAATTGAAAATAGAGCTTCCCTAGGACCCTGCAATTGCACTACTGGGTATTTACCCCAAAGATACAGATGTAGTGAAAAGAAGGGCCGTCTGTACCCCAATGTTTATAACAGCAATGGCCACGGTCGCCAAACTGTGGAAAGAACCAAGATGCCCTTCAATGGACGAACGGATAAGGAAGATGTGGTCCATATACACTATGGAGTATTATGCCTCCATCAGAAAGGATGAATACCCAACTTTTGTAGCAACATGGACGGGACTGGAAGAGATTATGCTGAGTGAAATAAGTCAAGCAGAGAGAGTCAATTATCATATGGTTTCACTTATTTGTGGAGCATAACAAATAACATGGAGGAAAGGGGAGTTAGAAAGGAGAAGGGAGTTGGGGGAAATTGGAAGGGGAGGTGAACCATGAGAGACTATGGACTCTGAAAAACAATCTGAGGGGTTTGAAGGGGCAGGGGGTGGGAGGTTGGGAGAACTAGGTGGTGGGTATTAGAGAGGGCACGGATTGCATGGAGCACTGGGTGTGGTGCAAAAACAATGAATACTGTTACGTTGAAAAGAAATAAAAAAAATTTAAAAAAAAAGAAGAAGTTAGTTCAGTATCCACTTCCTTGGGCTTCTCTGTGTGAAAGTCAGTGGCAGAGGAAATAGCCATTGCCTCTGTCTGGCCAGGCAGAAAGGAACATGGCAGTGCGGCCACGCATGGGGACTTTAGCCATGAGGATCGACTACCGCTTCTGCCATCCACCTAGAGCAACATCTCAACATCCCTGGGACCCTTACCTACAACCTGAGCCAACCTGACTTCACTTCAGAAATCTGAGAAGATTTAAAAATGCAGTCCACCAGCCCTACTCCTCAGAATCAGAATCTGACCAGCGAGGGTAGGGGATCAGTGTTTTTTAAAATCTCCCCCAAGTGATCCTGTTGAAATGAGGAAGGAAGGAAGGAGGGAGGGAGGGAGGAAGAAGGAAGAAAGGAAGGAAAAATGGAGAGAAGATGGAGGGAGGGAGGGAGGGAAGGAAAGAAAGGAAGGAAGGAAGGAAGGAAAGAAAGAAAGAAGGAAGAAAGAAAGTAAAGAAGGAAGGAAGGAAAGAGGAAGGAAGGAAGGAAGGAAAGAAAGAAAGAAGGAAGAAAGAAAGTAAAGAAGGAAGGAAGGAAGGAAGGGTGGAGAGAAGAATGGAGGGAACGAAGAAAGAAGGAAGGGCAAATGACCTGGACCTCATTGCAAATTTACTGAATAAGACTTTTCAGCAGAGGGATCTGGGAATTAGTATTTTAACACATACTTCCTGTGATTCTTAGCATCACAGGAGGCTTGGCTGTGAGACCTAGAGCAGGGGTCCTGAGAGTGTGATCCCAGGATCAGATGACCAGCATCATCCCTGACTTTGGCATACTCCGTTTAAAACCCGTTGACCTAGAGAGTCTCTAAGATCCAGCCAGTGCTAACAATTTCAGTATAAATTGTGCATGGGCAATTGTATTCCAGCTTTCCTATGGACTCAATAAAAAATACGACTTTAAAGTCCATCCTGAGAACTTATTCTCATGGAGCCTGAGTGGGCACGCTGTCCCTAAGCCAAAAGTCAGGATGGGGTCCCTTTCCACTACTAATTGCCAAAGAAGCAGTTTCCCAGAGTCCCCTCTCTTCATGGGACCTCCTCATTTGCAGACAATGCTTGGGCACTGTTTTGTCCTCTAGACAGGTAAGAATATTTGAAGGCTTACCTGATTTGAGTCTTGAAGGCTCTTTAAAACCCATAGACACAAAAATAAATAAATAAATAAATAAATAAATAAGTCCATAGACTCATGTTGTTAGATGGAGCAGAGCATCTAATCTAATTCCGTTTTAAAAATCAAGAAATGCAGGGACGCGGAGCTGGTTAGTAACCTTTCCAGTAACAGAGATGGTTCACAGTTACTTGTGAATAAGCTGGACTTGGACCTTCAGACTCATTTCACTGCCCCACACTGCTTCAGCTTGTAAAGAATAGGGGTCTAGGCTTCTAACCCCCAAGACTGCAACCTCAGTACAGCTTCCAAGGTCACTCAGGCTCAGGGGAATGCAGGGTCTCCAGGAGCGGGTTGGACTCGGGTTCTTATTGGCACAATGGAAGTCAACAAGGGAAATGGGGAGAAAACTTTTTTTCAGGCAGGGTTACGCGCTACATTAAGGACATCTCCTGCTGCTGAGGTTGCCCCGTATACTGGGTGTTTCTTTTCCTCCAGACAACTCTGTGAAACGGGCACAGTTCTCCCAGTTTTTCCAGTGAAGATAACGATACGCAAAGGCGCCAAGTGCATAACCAAGTTCAAACGGTGGACAGAGTACAAGGAGGATTAAAATCCTCAACTCTTGAGTCTGTCCTCTTTCCATGAAGCCATGTTGAACAGTTGCTTGTGAACGGGTGCTGTGATTTCTTTCTGTCTCTGAGTCAGTGAATCCTAACCTTGACTGCTGGTTAAAATGGGGGGAGGGGCATAAAACATGCCAATAGCTCCTGCTCTCCCTCTCAGTCTCATGAAATCAGAAGCTCTGGGGTTGGAACCAGGTTGCTGGTAAATTTTTAAAACAGGTAATGCTAATGTGCAGCCAGGGATGAAAACCTCTGTTCTAAATGTTTCATTCGCTTCAAAAGAATTTAGCTAACGAGGAATCGATACTGTTCTTTTGGCAAGCGGTAGTAATTCCATTAATTAAATTACTAAAACCTATGATTGGACCTATTCAGAAGTGAGAGGAGAAGAAAGGAAGGAAAAGTGGAGGGTGCAGTTTTTGGTTGATGGTTTATTTGTGGACACACCTGCAAGGCTGTTGCTGGGGACGGACATAACAGCTCATCTTGGGGGAAAAATCCCCCCGAAGATTTCCTGAAGCACAGTTGGTTATCTGGGTGTTCGAAAATGTATATATGTTTAAAAGTAATTAAAGCAAATTGAAAGTTAATTATTCTGAACATTATTTTACCAAGAGAAAGTTCACTTTAAATTTAACAAGCATTTTGTATTATATTCCCAGGTTAAATGTAGAAAACAATAACGTCCTGGCAAGTCCTTGGGGTTTATCCAAAGACTTTTTAATTAATAGCACATTCATTAAGGCTGAAAATAGATCTTTAAGAGAGGTCTTCCTTTAAGGAAATCTATAGCTCCCACTCTTTAATTAAGGCTTCCTAGAATGAGACATGGACCCAGAAATTCTACTCCCTTTGGCCTGATTCTCTGAAAGCTCATTTCCAAAGGGACAGGAGCAACCAATTCTCTGTTTTCAAGGATGGAGACCAGCAGTGATGAGCGAAAGAAGGCCTTTACCTCCCAGGTTCCTCACCTCCTTCACTTGGATAAAACCTTGAGGGGATGGCAAAACCCAGTGGCTAACTGTCTCCTCAGAATATCTACTTTTTTTTTTTTAATTTTTAAGGATTTTATTTATTTATTTTTGTGTGTGTGAGAAAGAGAGAGAGAGAGCACAAGCAGGGGGAGGGGCAGAGGGAGAAGCAGGCTCCCTGCTGAGCAAGGAACCCACTGTGGGGCTTGATCCCAGGGTCCTGGGATCATGATCTGAGCCAAAGGCAGGAGCTTAACCTAGTGAGCTACCCGGGTGCCCAGAAGATTGCCATCTAACCAAAACGTGGTTTGTAGATATACATATTTACAGTTTTTTTCTCCCTGAAATTTTTTGTATCTTGTTTACTTCAACATTTACTTAATATTGAAATTATAGGGGGCGCCTGGGTGGCTCAGATGGTTAAGTATTGAAATTACAATAATAGGATTTTTTTATGGCTGGAGTAATTTTTTTTTTCAATAAAAACTTCTAGTTTCTAGAACCTCATCCCCCCCACACCTCTTCAGATCAAATGAAAAGTTCAAAATTCTGTAATTCAGAGAGAAGGAGCTTTAAAAAGATCTTTGAAATAGACATAAGCTACTAGAATTTCTCAGCCTGGAGGGAACGGGCTTCAAAGTAACCCATTCATTGTCTCAGTGTATATAAAGATCGCTCTGGGGACGACGGTAACCAGCTAGTTTGCACATTCGCTGGAAAAGAACAAAGGAAGCCTAGTGAAATTTTACAGGAGAGATTTAGAGGGACCTATAGAACCAGGATTTTCACCATTGCAACGGGGAAAAGAGCAAGAGCCCCCTTCTCTAAAGCTTTGAGGAAAAAAACAACATATTCGCTTGTATTGACTGACATTAGTTTTTCTCGAGTATCTCGAGTGCACAACATAGAGAAGTCAAATCATTCTTGAGTAGGAGAATTAGTCAAGACCTTTTTACTGTCCAGTGACAGAAACACAACAACCAGCTCTTTTATAAAAGACAAAATCACTGGCTCATATAAAGGCAACTCACCGAAGGGTGGACTGCAGGCATGGCTGGATTCAGGGGTTGGAACAATAAGATGGGAAATTTGTCTCTTTCTATCTCTCACTTGCTTTGGTTTTATTGTCTGAAAAACTTTCTCCTTGGGACAGCAAGATGGCTGGAGGCAGCTTTGAGCTTACGCTGCCCTTAAAGCTTCTCTCTGAATAGCCGCATCAATAAGGGATCCTGATTAGCCCTGAGTCAGCCCCTGAACCCCTCACTGGGCCCGTCATCTGGTAGGACCCGAGGGGATGGAAGCCATGGTCCACTTCCCCCTTGTTCCCCGCTCTGGTACCCTGCCACTGTCTCCCTGGACCAAACCCATCTGGAAGCCAGTCGTCAGGCGTCCCCAGGGATGTGATCCCCAGGAGTCAGTGTCCCAGGGCGAGGAGCAAGGCAAAGAAGAGAGAGAATGGACTGGGAAAGAAGCGATGTGCAGGGAGAATGTGGGCCACCAGCAGACCCGTCTACCTGCCATGTCCAAACCCTGTCTTCCTCATTTTCCTGATCTTTCCTTCTAGCATCAGCAATGAGAAACCAAATCTGCATCTGCATCCTGTGCGTGTGTGTATGTATGTGTGAGTATGTGTGTGTGTGAGTATGTGTGAGTGTGTGAGTATGTGTGTGTGTATGTGTGAGTGTGTGAGTATGTGTGAGTGTGTGATGGTGATGTCGGACTCAAAAATCACACTGAGCTTGAATCCAAGCTCTGCAACTTGCTAGCTATATGACTTTCAACAAGCTATTGAACCTCCCGTGCATTGGTTTCCTCATCTATAAAGTGGCGATAATAATAGTGTCTACTGTGAAAGATTCCCGAGCTAATTCATGTTAAGTGCTTAAAGTAATGCATGGCACAGAAAAGACAATAGGAGTTGGTCTCTTCTGAGCTACCCATTAAAAAAGGGGAAAAATATTTGTTTATTTATGAGAGAGAAAGAGAGAGCAGGGGGTGGGGCGGAGCAGAAGAAGAGAGAGAAGCAGATTCTGCTCTGACAGTGGAGCCCGATGCGGGGCTTGATCTCATGACCTGAGACAAATCCAAGGTCAGACACTTAACCAACTGAGCCATCCAGATGCTCAGGTTCCCCAATCCCCCAAAAGCAGGCAATGGAGGGGCGGGGGTCAAGCCACCCTACATCAAATCTAGAGGGAAGACTGTTTGGAAGTTGTTAATAGAGTAGATCCCAGAGTTCTCATCACAAGGAAAAAAACATTTTTTTCTTTCTTCTTTTTTTCTTCTTGTATCTATTTGAAATGATGGGTGTTAACTGAACGTAATCATAATTAGCACACAACATATAGAAGTCAAATCATTGTACTGTACACCTCAAAGCTACCCAGTGCGACATGTCAATTACATCTTCATGAAACTGAAGAACAGTGTAGGGGGAAGACGGGCAAGCATCCCTCAAAACGACAAAGATGCAGCCCTGCTAAGAATCCATGAACAGGGGTTCCGGGGTGGCTCAGTTGGTTAAGCAACTTTCTTCGGCTCAGGTCATGATCCTGGAGTCCCAGGATCGAGTCCTGCACTGGGGGAGTCGGGGGGCGGGGAGGTCCTTGCTCAGCGGGGAGTCTGCTTTTCCCTCTCTCTCTGCCCCCCTCCACTGCTCATGTTCTTTCTCATTCTCTCTCTCTCTCTCAAATAAATAAATAAAATTTTAAGGAAAAAAAAAAGAATCCATGGAACCCACACCTCATGGGAAGGTGGTGTTGGCCTCAGGGTTTTCCCAAACAAGAAGCAAGTGATTGCTTCAGAGGCATGTGACCCAGGGGCCCATTCTGGTTATTTCCTCAAAGAAAGAATGCCCTGCAAATAACAGAAAATTGCTAGCAATGTTAAAAATGATGTTTTTCCAACTCCAAAAACAAAACAGAACAAAATGCCTTAGCGCCCTTGGGTTGTTGTAACAGAATCTCACAAGCTAAGTGGTTTACACAATAGAAATTCATCTTCCCCAGTTTTGAGAGCTGGAAGTCCCAGATCAAGTTCCAGCTGGGTCTGTTTCAGGCAAGAGCTCTCTTCTGGCTTCTGGCTGGCTGTCCGTTATGTGTGGGAAGAGAGAGGGGTCCCTCTTCCTTCTCCTACAAGCACACGAGTCCCATGGGATTAGGACCCAACCCGGATGACCTCACTTAACCTTAATTACCTCCTAAAAGCCTCTTCAAATACAATCCCATTGGGCTTAGGGCTTCAGGGTATAAATTTGGGAGGACACCATTCCATTCACAGCACAAAATGAAATAAAACTGTGGTCCCACCGGTCACCGAGTTACCAAGATTTTCAGTCCACTTCCAGATATTCCTGGTTACCCAAACAACCTCATTAAAAGCCAAGAATGCTACACTGTAGGACAATGGCACCACTCACAATCATGTATCCAACAGAAATGAGCCCATCTATCAACCAGACACTCCGTGAAAGAATGTTCATAGCCCCGAACAGAAAACAATGCAAATATCCATTTACCGTAGAACGGATAAACAAATGCTAGTATATTCACACAGCAGAAGAAATGCATTTCAAGTAAAAACGAGCGCCTGGGCTCAGTGGGCACCTGGCTGGCTCAGTTGGTAGAGCGTGCGACTCTTGATCTTGGGGTTCTAAGTTTGAGCCCCACGTTGGTGTAGAGATTACTTAAAAGAAGAAAAATCTTTAAAAAAAAATGAACAACGTCAATAACTACTACAAACCTAATGGAAGAAAGCAAGACTCGGAAAAGCGTATGTTCTATGATTCTATTAATGTCAAGCTCAGTACTGGGCAAAACCATGGTCTCCAAGTTGGGATAGTGGTTACCTTTGGGAGAAGGGGGTAAGGACTGGAAAAGATCATGAAGGAGAGGGCTGTGG
The DNA here is from genome assembly GCF_002288905.1 of Enhydra lutris kenyoni. Lineage (NCBI taxonomy): Eukaryota > Metazoa > Chordata > Mammalia > Carnivora > Mustelidae > Enhydra > Enhydra lutris. Next base: position 18,069,557 of record NW_019154095.1, on the reverse strand, counting down.
GATTCCAGCAGTGTTCTAATGTTCCATTTCTTGGTCTGGATGCTGGTTACACGGGCGTGCTTATGCTGTGAAAATTCAGTGCATTCCGGATGTATGGTCTACGCATACTTTTCCATATGTACTGAAGTCTACTTCAGTAGAATTTACAAACCTCAAGATCTGAGATCATCCTGGCACATCCAGTTTTCCTGGTCCTCCGCAGGGGCCCTCCTTCTGCCACCTGCTATGTGCTTCTTTGCAGGACCAGGGCAAAAGGTCTGGAGGGGAGGAGGACACGAAGATGACAGGTTGGGTATGCCTGGCTGGCTCAGTTCCAAAAGGAGGAGACTCAATCTTGGGGTCGTGAGTTAGAGCTCCACATTATGGGTGGAGATTACTATAAACAAACAAACAAACAAACAAACAAACTTAAAAGGGAGAATATGGGATGCCTGGGTGGCTCAGTTGGTTAAGCAGCTGCCTTTGGCTCAGGTCATGATCCCAGCATCCTGGGATCGAGTCCCACATTGGGCTCCTTGCTCGGCAGGGAGACTGCTTCTCCCTCGGCTTCTGCCTGCCACTCTGTCTGCCTGTGCTCACTCGCTCTCTCTCCCTCTCTCTCTCTGACAAATAAATAAATAAAATCTTTAAAAAAAAAAAAAAAAGAAAGAAAGAAAAGAAAAGGGAGATTAGCTCTAAACGCCACAGGAGAGAGAGACGTCCCCCGGTTTAACTGGGCACAGAATGAAGCCAGAGTAGGTGAGTTGGCAGGGGCACAGGCGAGGGGAACTTCGGCCACAGGGGCAGTAATGAGACAGCATAGTGAGAAAATGTCTGGTTTTTGCAAGGGTGGTAATAGGGACAGAACCAAAAAGGAAAGAAATTACTTGGACGGAATAAATTTAGTATCCTACCTGGGCATAACGTGAGTGTGGGAGGGAGAAACCAGGTTTACTGCGAGCAAAAGTTAAGTGCAGGCTGGCCTCAGTCTGCAGTCATTTGCATTTGAATCCTGGGGACATTTCCTGTGAAATAAGATACAGAAAATGTTCCCCTCACCCAGCAGACAAGGCTGATATTTTTGAGGTCACCAGTGAGACTGTTCACAGTAATAACAACTTTTAAAACTAACGGAAGAGAATCTTTATTCAGGTAGTTAGACTAAGAGTTCTTTTTGGAATGGACAGGATTCTGCCTACCAGTCCGACTCCAGAACATTTCTAGATTTCGATCTGTAGATCTCGTTGCTATCTTTATACAGACAGGCCCAGAGAATTATTTTATACTCTTCACAGAAATGAAACTAGGGAGAGGGATGGGTGTACAGGGCGGGGGGGTGGGATCCTGCCTCTAAAGGTTATTTAGGGACAAGGACAACGTGAGGACAGCACTGCCCACCCACCGCGCAAGAAACACTGAGATCTTAGCAATGTCACCACCGTCATCAAAATTTCACAATCCACTACTAACCTCCGGGTGCTGTTTTATGACTTCTGCACACATCATGTGCAGTTCTCACAGCTGCTCTTATTTCCATGATATTGCCAAGGAAGCTGATGCTCCGAGATGCTGTGTAGTTTACCCGAGGACACACAGCCAAGCAATGACAGGCCGGATTTCTCAGGACTACTGCCTCCGAAGTTATGCTCTTCACACTCTACTCTACTGTCTCCGAGAACGAGTGGAATTTTGAAGAGTTTGGTGAAACCAGAGCAAGTCTGCAGACAGAAAAACCCAGGTGATCTCTTAAAGCAAAAAAGCAGGAATAGGAGGGAGGTTTAAAATAGTCTCCTCTGCTACCATTGCCGGTGAAAGAGGTTGGGAAGGACTATGGGGGAAGTCAAGTGTTTTATGCTGAATAGCCTCTTAGATGGGTTACAATGATCAGAGAGGGGAGACCTGGGTCTATGGAAGGCATTCCTAGAGCCCAAATGGCATGGGCTGGGCAGTTTCCTGAGACCAAACTAGAGGGCTCCGGTTGGGTCGGTGAGAAGTCAACATGCCGGAACGTGCCGGGGACTAGCAGGCATGTCTGTGCGGTGTCACTCTGCCTGAGACATTCACCAGTCGTGGAGGCCGTGGATGTGAAGCCACGGACACCTGACTTGGGAGAAGGTGAAGGATTTGAGGGATCTTCTGCAGGCTCTGGATCCTTAGAGAGGTGAAAGGGTCCCAGAGAGGGAGAAGGAAGTAACCCAAGAAGAGACACAAACAGAAATGACCCCGTGGAGGCAGAGCTATGGCTCAGTACTATGAGCTCGGGAAGAGCAGGCTGAGATGCTGGTGGGAGGGGAAGGAGAAGATGCCCGCCCAGCGGATGCCACGGGCAGACACAGGAACATACACAGGGCAGGGGAAGGCTGAGGGCCCCTCACCCGCAAAGGCCCCTTTCCAAGAGTCTACAAGTGCACTGACAAGGTATTCATACGATCATATGATTGGTAATGTGGGTGGGGGCGTGTGTTTTAACTGAAATTCATTAAGGTTGATGATTCTCTTTATTTCAACCTCCCCTTGGCTCTACTGGTGGAGTAGATTCCGGGCCACCAATTGTCAGGTGGCCCAGAAACGTCCAAGGTCCTTCTCGGGGATCTGGCTAAGGGGAATTTGATTTGGGGGTGCATTTAGAGTCTGTGTTTAATGGGACATATTAGTATGGGTTTCAGTGATTTCCATGAATAGTCAGTCTCTTCCATGTCAGGATGGCTTCTAGAACATACCTACCACGTGGGTGCTGCACAAGATGCAAAGCAGGGGTCACACCGAGATGTGAACAAGTTCTCCAGGGATGGGCGGGAAAGGCTGTGGATCGTGGGGAAGAAATGACCTTTAAAATATGTGGAGCCAGAGCTAGTCTAGGAACGTTCTAGTAATCAGAGGAATAGAACCAGAGGATTTGATTCTCATCAATGCCTAATTAAAGTAGGAGCTCTCTCTGTCAGGAATATACGCAGTAAGGACACGTACACAACTATATGCCTACGTACACATAGACATATACAACTATAACCTCACCTTAAATTTTTATTTCTTTTTTGATGGGAATTGAACAAAATAGAATTTATGAGGAGTCTAACATCGGAAGGCCCCAAGCCCAAAGCAGTACTATACACAGCAAGCATGTCCATGGGTAACGTTGTTAGTCCATCGAACTCTCATAGATAAGAAACAAATTCTGAGGACCTGTGACACAGAGAAGACTAAACTATCTTGTTATTCTCTCTGTAGAAAACCTACTACAAAACTGTTGTCATATGAAGTCACCAAAGAGTAGGCAGCCGGAAAAATCAGGAAGAACGAATGATAAAAGGGTTTTAGACAACTAAATAATAAAAATATTGTTATTTTTATGTCTTTCATGACGTTTGTTGTATCAGCCAGCTTTTTTATTTATGACTGTATGCTTTGTATTCACATTCTAAAGACCTAGTTATGTTTGTGTCTTACTTTTGAATTTATAGTTTTATTTTCTTGTTTATAAAGAAAGCCCACGAGGAATTGGAGAAGCTTCAAGGTCCCCGTCCCTGGCCCCATTCCTGAGTGAGGAGGTGGGTTCAAAAGAGGTAGTAGCAGTAGGTTTCCCGTGAAACCATGAAGGGGACTCATGGGGGCCAGTTTTATCAATCAGGGAGGAGAGAGTTCTGTGGCTGGTGGCTGACTCCCGACCAGGGAGTCAGTCGGTGGGTGTGCTCAAACAGAGAGTTTAGTACTGGACAGCTGAAAATATCAGAACATCTGCTAAGACCTCTCATGGCTTGGAATTTTCTAAAAATGGGTATGGTCTTCTGTTGGAATCAGCAGGGCTGTCCCAGAGTTTTTTTTGTAATCAGTTCAGGTCTGGCTTCCCAAGAAGGGAAGTGACACTTGAGAAAACACAAAGAAGACAAGGATAGTCCGTAAAAGTATCTCTTAAAATTCTGCAGAAAGGGTAGCTCTAGTCCCGTGATGCACTGGGCCTTTCAATGGCCCTAAGGAACTTCTGTTCCCGGAGCTCCGAGATTTGTTTCTTCCAAATTTTATCGCAAGCGAGCACACAGTGACATCCGTGATAGGCCACGGCAACCCCTCCCATCTTGGATTCCCTGAGAATTGGTGCTCGGGAACAAATTCAAATTAATTATCTGGCTACATGATGGCAGGATTAACCTTTAAAGTGGATGCAGTGACCATGATTTACATAATCTATTTAATCATTTTTCAATAGAGTTAGTATTTAGAAGGCAAGTGGGGAGAAATAAATTACATCTTATAGCTTCTCACCAAGCTCAGCTCACAAAAGAATAAAATTAACATTATCTAAGGTATAGAACATATCAGGTGCCTGGAGCAATAAATTAGATTACAGGGATAATTAACAACCCTTCCAGAGTCTTCTTGGAATATGAATTCATCCAGAGAGTAAATAAACAGTGACACACACACAAGAAGCAGATTTCATCCATCACATTGCTCTTGGGATCCGAGCAAAGATGCCCTGATCTGATAAGTCCTAATGAGCTATTTGACAGGGGTGTAGAGTAAACGCTAAGACCATTTGTTTAAGGATCTACCAGCGGGTATATCCAGACCACAAGGATCAGGCTAAAAATAGGCCAAATAAAAATAAGTTTGAATCTGGGCACATTTTTTTTATCTGATCGTTTTCTTCATATGTTCCATTGTGGGCAGGACATGTGTTTTTTATTCTGCTTTCTGAAGAGACAAAAGCTAACAGCCAAACAGCTGGGATGGTGTGTTCTCTAGCCCAGAGGAACATGGTTCCCTCAGAACAGATATTCAAAGAATCCAAAAGACTTCCTGGGGAGTGTGTTTAGTGGGGGAATGGCTTCTTGCAAGAGAACTTTCTGAATGTGTCAATTCTGCAAAAAAAATTTTTTTTAATATTTTATTTAGTTATTTGAGAGAGAGAGACAGAGATAGTGAGAGAGGGCATTAGCAGGGAGGAGAGGGAAATGCAGGGAGCCTGACACGGAGCTTGATCCCAGAACCCTGGGATCATGGCCTGAGCCAAAGGCAGATGCTTAACAGACTGAGCCACCCAGGCGCCCCCAATTCTGCACATTTAGATCGCCCCAAGAGTATGAGACCAGAAGAGGAGGGCTGGAAAACGGAAACTGTCGTTTTTAAAGCAGCTTATATAAACATTAAATTTTTAATTAAATCGAAGTACTAAGTGTGAATTTTGCAAATGCAGGGAAAGAAAGGAGAGTTCCGGAAGGATACAGGAGTATCCTATACTGTATCCTCTTAAGCAGGAGGAAGACTAATGTATATAATGGAGGGAAGGGAGTCTGGGAGACCAGAGAGCTGGGTTCCAACCCTGACGGCCACTAACTAAAGGACCCTGAGTGAACTTGCCTTTCTCCTCTGGGTGTCCAAGATTCTCATCCAAAAACTGGACCACATGGTACCCAGCTCGCAGCACAGTGGTTGAGCAGGAGTGTAGACTCTGTTAAGACTACATTGCATCTCTACCCTACTGGCTGCATGACCCTGAGCAAGACATTTACATCTTTATCCCCAAGTAAAATAGAGAGATGAGTAGAACCTACCTCATAGGATTATTGGAACATTTAAATAAATGTATAAATCTCATAGCGTGTCGAACCTTGAACACAATAAGGGTTTGGTACAAATTGATTCTTATTAATATCACTCCAAGATCTCTGCAGATCTCTATCATTCTGTTATTCTAGTTTTATGACAAGGAGACAGAAAACCCACAGCTGAGCAATATTACAAATGATGAGTCTGTAAGCTGTGTCAGCTCCTTAGAACATACATACCGCATAATATTAAGTAGAAGGAAGGTGGAAATGGTCGTCCTTGGTGCACCTGTGCTGTGGGGAAAAAGAAGGGGTATACCAGTAAGCCAAGGAAGGAAACCCTCACTGAAATGGTTTGAAATTATATTATCCTTTTCTCTAAAGTTGTTTGACAGTTTCATACAGACCTAATAAGAAGTGAAATGCTGTGAAAAGTGGTTTTGTTTCTCCTGTTTTTCTATGAAATTGTCCCAGATAAGTAGAGATCGTCATTTAGGGTTATGGTTGGTGCTCGAGGGCCCTGGGGAAACCATCCCGCCAAAGTGATGGATCTAGTTGTTTTTGTGGCTCGTCGGTAGCTCCTTACAAAAAGCTTTTCAGAAGAGAAAGATGGTCCAATCTCTTCCAGTGAAGCTTGCTGAACATCTCTCCTCCGAAAATGTCCCTAATGACTTTTCTCCATCTCAGCCCCAAGCATTTTAAGAAAAGCCCATAAAGGTAGCCTTCTCCTCCATTAAACAGAAACACTCTTTATCAAACGTTGACTTTTTGCTTCTTGGAGTTTCATGGGAAGAGGAGATGGGCCAGGATGCTGCCATTTGAACAGCACCAGAGACTGAGAAGCCGTATGTCACATTAGTGACAGGCCTGGCCCCCTTCTACACGAGACTGGAAATGGAGGTTCCCAGGTTTCTGGCTCCTGAGGGATCCGCCCTTCCACTCCACAAGGTGGCCTCTGTGTTACTCTAATAATTATGAGAATAACAAGGGCTCAACTGAGTGTTTTCTGGGTGTCAGGCCCCATGCTGAGCACTTTACACATTTCTTTCATGACCTTCTTCTCACAAAAGCTCTGGGAAGTAAGTAGTCATATGGTCCCCATTTTACAGATGAAGAATGGAGGCCTAGAAATTTTAAGTAACTCTCTCAAGGTCATCGTGTCAGTAAACAGCAGAGAGGGGATTAGAATTGCCTTCTACTTGGTTCCAAAGTTCGTGATCTGAACAGTTACTCCTTAAGGCCTGTCTGTTAACTGAGTTCTCTCTCCTCCGCAACAGTCTTCCCCAAATTACGCAGCTGTTGCCTCTCTTCCAGGAAGAAGACAGCCCCGTGGCTGAGGGAGCACTTTCTCCCCACCGTGGATGCCTCAATTAGCCAACAGTTTGATTGTCTGCTTTATGCCCAACAGTGTGCTAAGATAAAAAGCATTTGAACTTCCAGCCCTGTCTTTCCACAAAAAGAACATATTTGAGGAGAGTTGAATGACAGATCAGGTTGTAAAAAAATTTAAAGCCCATCCTTAAAAAAGAGATTCCTTTGAAAGTAGACTAGAGGGCAAAAAAGTTCTGAACCACAGTGTGTGTGTGTCTGTGTGCGCGCGCGCGTGCGCACGGGCACACCTACATGCACCTGTGTGTACATATGCATGTGTGTGTCTGCGTAAGGGAAGTAGAAGAGAAATGCTGCCCATTTATCCCACAAAATGCCATTGGAAAAGAGCAATATCGTGGCAAAAGGAGCTGAGAGCTGTTTATTCCCCCAAAGAAGAGCATCTGAAGAGATTCATCAGCGTGACATTAGCAGTCTTCGAAAACATTTATACATGAGTTCTTGGAGACAAGAATAGGACAAATCAATCAGGCAGCCAGCCTCTGAAACGATCCCATTACACAGCGTGCCCTAAGTCGGCGTCCGCGAACACAGTCACGCTTCCCTCCACCCGACTTCCTGAGTTCCCACTGGCAAGTGTGAAAACAGAGCTGGGAATCGGGCAACTCAGGGTGCCTAGGCGTGCCTGTCCACGAATCCATGCGCTGTCTAGGACGACAGGGACAAAGTCTGCTTTTAAATCAACGCAGGCGTCCTCTTGGGAGACACCCCCGTCTTTTCCTGTATATGGGTGTGGCACCCCTCGGAGGAGGACTGGGTTGATTTTTCTCTTTTTGAGGGTTCGTTCGCCTGCTGTCCTTCGCAGAACAGAGCAAAACGTCCAACGGGGGGAGAAAGCCTTTTGTTCCTCTATGTCAGTAATAGATGTTTCTTTCAGATCAGGTAGTTGGGGTTGGGGGGGAATGAATGAACAAATTAAACCTGAGGGAGGTATAAATTAGTCTCAAATGACCTTATAAGGAACTACCCAACATCCCAGACTTGTATTGGCTAGGTTCTTTGGGACTATCCCCGACCTTAAGACTGACTCTGTTATAGTCAAGAAAGTGTTCCTTTTCTTTATAGAAACTGACTCGTGTACCCAGATCTGAGACATGCTGGTTCTCGGGCTCAAAGTCTTATTGGCCATCCAGCTTCGATCTCTGAAGTTGTGCAGACCTGAATCCGAGCCCTCAGTTTATTTTCGGCTTTAAGATCTACTGTGCCTCAGGGGGGGGAGAAAACAGGTGTCAAGTTCAGAACTACTTGTTTACATGCTAAATTATGGATCTTTGGGGACTGTTGTCAAGGTTTGAGAGAAGAGGAGAGGATTCTTACAGCAACATTTTAAAAGCTTCATTATATATTGGAGATGTGACAAGGGAAATTCTCCAAGTTTCTCTGAAATTTTGTCTCCTCTTTTGTAAAACAGAAATAATCTCTTCTGCTCACTGCATAAGAACAACCCCCCAGAAAAAGAGTTGTTTGTGCACAAGGACAATGTCCCCTAAAGGTGTACCTCGAGTTTTTGAGCAGTGCTTGGCACAGAGGAAATGCAGAAAAAATATCATTGTTGAGTGAAAGAGTGAATCAAGAAATGAATCGCATCAGTGGGTTGGAAGTAATAAAATGAGAAAAGTTCGTGAAGTCTTCTCCATCTTATTTGTAAACATGCTCTTCTCCAAAAGCGATAAACTCTAAGATACTGCTTTTGGCATAGTTCAAAGTCTAAGAAGTACCTTAACTTTTGATTCAGAACTTCTTGAATTATCTGGTTTTTGGAATTCCGTTTTCTCTTGGGCAAGCCTGGGCCAATCCAACCATGGCTTTTCCTCTAAAGACTGGTGGCTCATCAGATAACATTCACCCGCACTCTAGTCGAATCTCCTAGTTGTATTTTCAGTTGTGAGACCTCAATGAGAAGTTTTCTGAAATTTCTTCCCTCTTGCCATAATCCCCTCAGCCCTCCTCTGGGCTGTACTTCTAGAAATCAGTTGCCCTCCAAGTATCAGTGGGAAATGGTGCTCTTAGTGGAAATTATTAATGAAACATGAGGTCGTCTTGGGTGGTTTCCCTAGAGGATGGGCAGCATCCATCTAGGATGGTCTAGGTCTAGAACCAGACCCTTCCTGGGTCTTTACGTTTGAGACACACCAGCTGGGCTCACCCTTCTTGTCACATCCCTGGGGGAGGTGTTGGCCACCAACCAGTTCTGACAAAGAGCTGGGCCTTGGGTGAGGCTCTGTGGGTAGAAGGAGGTATGTTGTACCCACAGCCTCGGGAGAGACAGACATGAACACAAAGAAGTTTCTAGCAATCCAAGAAAGCCCATCTTAAGGGCCACCTGAGCTGGCTAGAGGTGCCAGGATGGGGAGAGCAAAGAGCCAGAGAATTCATGGAAAGATTTTGTGGAGGAAGTGGGCCTTGAATCAGGAATTGAGGGAAAGGGAGTTACTTAGCGGGCCAGAGAGGGGTGGGAATTCTGAGTGGAGGCAGCAACGGCGGTGAGCGAACAAGACAGCAAGGAGACACACATTCAGGGAGAGCACTGGACAAGAGCTGGGAGAGGTGCCCCGGCTGGAGGAAGGACCCTGGGCAAAGTCAACAGGCTGCTGAGGCCCCAAGTTTTGCTTTCTGCGCATCTCTTTCTCCCTCCCATAGAGTCCTCGGAAAAATTAAATAGCGGATGTGGAAGTTATTTGAAAATTCTGATCTGTTGCACAAACACAAGGCGCTCTTAACATCACCGTTTAGGAAAAGTCCGGCTGGAAAAGCAGGCTGGGCACAGACCCGAAAGGACGTGAAACCCTGACTAAGGGGCCTTGCTAGGTGACTCTGAGCTTTGTAAGCAAAGAGCAACTAAGAGCCCTGGGCAGGCCCCCTTGGCTCCTCCCTCCGTGCAGACTGCCTCCTCCCCTCCCTGACTCTCCCCACCACCTATCTCCCTCCACAAACTTCACAAACATTAAGGTGGTAGGACAGCTTATCTCTGAGAGCGCTGATGTAACTTGAACTCTCTCCACTTCCACTCCGCCCGCCCCCTCCCACAAAGCTCAAAATCACTAAATCAATTAATGTGGTCTGTTTCAGAGTTTGGGCAACCGCTGAGCATCAGCTGCGGCACTGCCTAGCAACAGGAGGGGCGAGGCAAGGATCCTCTGCGTTCTGTTCTTCCCGGTAGTACAGACTCCCTACTGGACGGCCTTGGCCTTGACCTAACTTTCCTTGTCTCCTCTGTGAAATAGGCTTGTCAGATCCTCTCTAGGGGTGCTTCTGTACCTGAGGAATGAGCAATGGAGGAGCCTCAGGGAGGGGATTAAGTGCTCTGGGAAGGATGGATAGTGCATATGGGGGGCACACGGACAACCGTACGTCCCAACTAGAGCCAGAGTGACAATGGTCTGTTCATCCAGCCCAGGACGAGCCAAGGGAATTTGTTGATGAGGTCAGACAAATACACAGACTAGGAAGACTGGCAAGTATCAGGATGCCATAGGGCTGGGAGCAGAGGGAGCCAGAGGGGGCCCACCTACCCCAGAACAGTGATTTCTATCATGTCTATCTCATGCTCCCTGCAATCCTTCATCATTCTATTTCCTGAACAGCTTCACCAAGCAAGAGGATTTGGATACATTTAATCTTCTACTTTTAGGAACATTGGAATGACATAAAGCATATCGAACATGCCCAACTCTCCCAGTTCAGAGATGCCCGAGGCAGGATTCCCCTCAGTCTCTGTGAGGACTCAGGGATTACCTAGGACCTTTTCCGGTGCCACCATCCCGTCATTCTCTTTCTTGGTCTCTGCTGGCTATTTCTGCGTGACATTTATTGAGCCCACTTCCAGGACACTGCCTTTCCCTTCTCCTGCTCTGTACCTGCCCCTTGGCCATGTGACATCTTTCACCAGGTGACCAAATTTTATTGGGCAAATTCCCTATATCCTAGGGCAAATAGCAGGGCATAGACTCAACACTGACAGAGAGACAAATTTATAACCACCTGCTTGATTGAATCAGGAGAGTTCATGCTCAAAGCCAATGAGCATCTAGGGGGTGGTAATTGGTGGTGTTTACCCACCATCTACAAGTTTCCTGAGTTCACCATTCATTCTAAAACTTCATGCTTTGATTTCTTTTTTCCTGGCTTTTCTAAACCTTCAAGGGTTTGACATCCAAGAATCTTGTGACCAAGCCCATAGTGTCCATCCCTACTCCTTTCTTTGTTTCCGAGATCTGTTCCATCCCTTCTTTGCCTCTGCTGCTCTGCACAGAGCAACAGAGCTACATTTCCCACCTGCCCAGTCCTCTAATCCCCTATTTCCCTGGCCCATCCCTGGACCTTCTCCACTTCCACTTGAAGTGCCAGAATGAGAAGTAGCCATTTCCTCAGGTGAAAGGGAGTGTTTATTATTTGTTTTCAAAGCCTCTCTTGAAGACACCAGGCTCATGCTGGCCATTCTGGTCACATCAACCTCCTGTCAGCTGATGAGCCAAATGATGACCTCTGGGCTTCCTTCTCCTCCCCAGTTCTCTCTGGGACAGACAGTCCTCCAAGGCTCTCTGAAAATGACTCCTAGCCAGACGATAGCCCTATTTCCTTGCTGTGCTACTGTTCTCTGCTACAGGTAAGAATCAGTAAGAAGCAAAAGCCATTTTGCAGCCAGGAGAATTCTAATCCTCGGCTAAGCATGTTCACATCCCAAATGCATGCAGGGCACGCGTCCCAACAAAGGAACGACCCAGCCGCCGTCGTGGAAAGAGAGCTGTTCGCAATCTGCCAGCTCCCTCCTCGAGCGGCGGCGAGGAGCTTTCCATCAATGCCAGTGCCTCTGATTACACCCCCGAAGCAGAGTCTCAATGTGCAATTTCCTTCCAGGCAGCGTGAGCCTGCATCTATGTGAAATGAGCTGGATTGCGTTCATCAAAATAGCTCCAGCAAACTCTCCGAGCTGGGCCATTTCCTCTGTTCCGATACAAGACTTTTGAGGTTTTGACTAAAAATTCAAACCTAGGCTTTATTTTCTTACTGCCGCAGAGACGATATGTGTGTGTACACGTGCCCGGATACCTAATTTCGTTCCCGTACCCCGCCCCCTCCCCTCTCTGATATCTCTCTCCATCTTCCTGCTTGTTTCTTTGTTTCTATGTTTGAGCCTCTCTTTCCTTTCCTCCCCACCCCCTCTTCCTTTTCCTCTCTCTGTCTCTCTCTGTCTCTCCCATTCTCTGTTCCCTGTCCTTTTCCTCACTGCTTTCCACCCTCGCTCTCCCTTTCCCCCCACTTCCCTCTCTCTGTCTTCTGTCTTATATGAGTGTGCCTCTGTCCCCACATCTCTGCTAACTCCATGATGCCTAAACCACGCAAATAAGCAACTTCCGCCCATTTTCCTGAGACCACGGTGAGCTCGCTGCGTGCTGGTAGCGTCCTCTGCTCGCTTCTGCTCCCAATCCGACGTCTCGCCTTAAACATCTCCTGATGCGTCATTGATAAGCACCAACGTAAGAGACCTGTTGATATCCCAGGTTCCATGAGGCTGACCTGTCACAGCTGCAGTGGGACATCTCTATGATGACAATACAGAGCCCTGAAGTGCTTTGTAAAGTATGAAGGATAAGATGATCAGAGTTTGGGGAATTCGGGGGGGGGGGTAGGAAGGAAGGAAGGAAGGAAAGAAAGAAAGAAGGAAGAAAGAAAGTAAAGAAGGAAGGAAGGAAAGAGGAAGGAAGGAAGGAAGGAAAGAAAGAAAGAAGGAAGAAAGAAAGTAAAGAAGGAAGGAAGGAAGGAAGGGTGGAGAGAAGAATGGAGGGAACGAAGAAAGAAGGAAGGGCAAATGACCTGGACCTCATTGCAAATTTACTGAATAAGACTTTTCAGCAGAGGGATCTGGGAATTAGTATTTTAACACATACTTCCTGTGATTCTTAGCATCACAGGAGGCTTGGCTGTGAGACCTAGAGCAGGGGTCCTGAGAGTGTGATCCCAGGATCAGATGACCAGCATCATCCCTGACTTTGGCATACTCCGTTTAAAACCCGTTGACCTAGAGAGTCTCTAAGATCCAGCCAGTGCTAACAATTTCAGTATAAATTGTGCATGGGCAATTGTATTCCAGCTTTCCTATGGACTCAATAAAAAATACGACTTTAAAGTCCATCCTGAGAACTTATTCTCATGGAGCCTGAGTGGGCACGCTGTCCCTAAGCCAAAAGTCAGGATGGGGTCCCTTTCCACTACTAATTGCCAAAGAAGCAGTTTCCCAGAGTCCCCTCTCTTCATGGGACCTCCTCATTTGCAGACAATGCTTGGGCACTGTTTTGTCCTCTAGACAGGTAAGAATATTTGAAGGCTTACCTGATTTGAGTCTTGAAGGCTCTTTAAAACCCATAGACACAAAAATAAATAAATAAATAAATAAATAAATAAGTCCATAGACTCATGTTGTTAGATGGAGCAGAGCATCTAATCTAATTCCGTTTTAAAAATCAAGAAATGCAGGGACGCGGAGCTGGTTAGTAACCTTTCCAGTAACAGAGATGGTTCACAGTTACTTGTGAATAAGCTGGACTTGGACCTTCAGACTCATTTCACTGCCCCACACTGCTTCAGCTTGTAAAGAATAGGGGTCTAGGCTTCTAACCCCCAAGACTGCAACCTCAGTACAGCTTCCAAGGTCACTCAGGCTCAGGGGAATGCAGGGTCTCCAGGAGCGGGTTGGACTCGGGTTCTTATTGGCACAATGGAAGTCAACAAGGGAAATGGGGAGAAAACTTTTTTTCAGGCAGGGTTACGCGCTACATTAAGGACATCTCCTGCTGCTGAGGTTGCCCCGTATACTGGGTGTTTCTTTTCCTCCAGACAACTCTGTGAAACGGGCACAGTTCTCCCAGTTTTTCCAGTGAAGATAACGATACGCAAAGGCGCCAAGTGCATAACCAAGTTCAAACGGTGGACAGAGTACAAGGAGGATTAAAATCCTCAACTCTTGAGTCTGTCCTCTTTCCATGAAGCCATGTTGAACAGTTGCTTGTGAACGGGTGCTGTGATTTCTTTCTGTCTCTGAGTCAGTGAATCCTAACCTTGACTGCTGGTTAAAATGGGGGGAGGGGCATAAAACATGCCAATAGCTCCTGCTCTCCCTCTCAGTCTCATGAAATCAGAAGCTCTGGGGTTGGAACCAGGTTGCTGGTAAATTTTTAAAACAGGTAATGCTAATGTGCAGCCAGGGATGAAAACCTCTGTTCTAAATGTTTCATTCGCTTCAAAAGAATTTAGCTAACGAGGAATCGATACTGTTCTTTTGGCAAGCGGTAGTAATTCCATTAATTAAATTACTAAAACCTATGATTGGACCTATTCAGAAGTGAGAGGAGAAGAAAGGAAGGAAAAGTGGAGGGTGCAGTTTTTGGTTGATGGTTTATTTGTGGACACACCTGCAAGGCTGTTGCTGGGGACGGACATAACAGCTCATCTTGGGGGAAAAATCCCCCCGAAGATTTCCTGAAGCACAGTTGGTTATCTGGGTGTTCGAAAATGTATATATGTTTAAAAGTAATTAAAGCAAATTGAAAGTTAATTATTCTGAACATTATTTTACCAAGAGAAAGTTCACTTTAAATTTAACAAGCATTTTGTATTATATTCCCAGGTTAAATGTAGAAAACAATAACGTCCTGGCAAGTCCTTGGGGTTTATCCAAAGACTTTTTAATTAATAGCACATTCATTAAGGCTGAAAATAGATCTTTAAGAGAGGTCTTCCTTTAAGGAAATCTATAGCTCCCACTCTTTAATTAAGGCTTCCTAGAATGAGACATGGACCCAGAAATTCTACTCCCTTTGGCCTGATTCTCTGAAAGCTCATTTCCAAAGGGACAGGAGCAACCAATTCTCTGTTTTCAAGGATGGAGACCAGCAGTGATGAGCGAAAGAAGGCCTTTACCTCCCAGGTTCCTCACCTCCTTCACTTGGATAAAACCTTGAGGGGATGGCAAAACCCAGTGGCTAACTGTCTCCTCAGAATATCTACTTTTTTTTTTTTAATTTTTAAGGATTTTATTTATTTATTTTTGTGTGTGTGAGAAAGAGAGAGAGAGAGCACAAGCAGGGGGAGGGGCAGAGGGAGAAGCAGGCTCCCTGCTGAGCAAGGAACCCACTGTGGGGCTTGATCCCAGGGTCCTGGGATCATGATCTGAGCCAAAGGCAGGAGCTTAACCTAGTGAGCTACCCGGGTGCCCAGAAGATTGCCATCTAACCAAAACGTGGTTTGTAGATATACATATTTACAGTTTTTTTCTCCCTGAAATTTTTTGTATCTTGTTTACTTCAACATTTACTTAATATTGAAATTATAGGGGGCGCCTGGGTGGCTCAGATGGTTAAGTATTGAAATTACAATAATAGGATTTTTTTATGGCTGGAGTAATTTTTTTTTTCAATAAAAACTTCTAGTTTCTAGAACCTCATCCCCCCCACACCTCTTCAGATCAAATGAAAAGTTCAAAATTCTGTAATTCAGAGAGAAGGAGCTTTAAAAAGATCTTTGAAATAGACATAAGCTACTAGAATTTCTCAGCCTGGAGGGAACGGGCTTCAAAGTAACCCATTCATTGTCTCAGTGTATATAAAGATCGCTCTGGGGACGACGGTAACCAGCTAGTTTGCACATTCGCTGGAAAAGAACAAAGGAAGCCTAGTGAAATTTTACAGGAGAGATTTAGAGGGACCTATAGAACCAGGATTTTCACCATTGCAACGGGGAAAAGAGCAAGAGCCCCCTTCTCTAAAGCTTTGAGGAAAAAAACAACATATTCGCTTGTATTGACTGACATTAGTTTTTCTCGAGTATCTCGAGTGCACAACATAGAGAAGTCAAATCATTCTTGAGTAGGAGAATTAGTCAAGACCTTTTTACTGTCCAGTGACAGAAACACAACAACCAGCTCTTTTATAAAAGACAAAATCACTGGCTCATATAAAGGCAACTCACCGAAGGGTGGACTGCAGGCATGGCTGGATTCAGGGGTTGGAACAATAAGATGGGAAATTTGTCTCTTTCTATCTCTCACTTGCTTTGGTTTTATTGTCTGAAAAACTTTCTCCTTGGGACAGCAAGATGGCTGGAGGCAGCTTTGAGCTTACGCTGCCCTTAAAGCTTCTCTCTGAATAGCCGCATCAATAAGGGATCCTGATTAGCCCTGAGTCAGCCCCTGAACCCCTCACTGGGCCCGTCATCTGGTAGGACCCGAGGGGATGGAAGCCATGGTCCACTTCCCCCTTGTTCCCCGCTCTGGTACCCTGCCACTGTCTCCCTGGACCAAACCCATCTGGAAGCCAGTCGTCAGGCGTCCCCAGGGATGTGATCCCCAGGAGTCAGTGTCCCAGGGCGAGGAGCAAGGCAAAGAAGAGAGAGAATGGACTGGGAAAGAAGCGATGTGCAGGGAGAATGTGGGCCACCAGCAGACCCGTCTACCTGCCATGTCCAAACCCTGTCTTCCTCATTTTCCTGATCTTTCCTTCTAGCATCAGCAATGAGAAACCAAATCTGCATCTGCATCCTGTGCGTGTGTGTATGTATGTGTGAGTATGTGTGTGTGTGAGTATGTGTGAGTGTGTGAGTATGTGTGTGTGTATGTGTGAGTGTGTGAGTATGTGTGAGTGTGTGATGGTGATGTCGGACTCAAAAATCACACTGAGCTTGAATCCAAGCTCTGCAACTTGCTAGCTATATGACTTTCAACAAGCTATTGAACCTCCCGTGCATTGGTTTCCTCATCTATAAAGTGGCGATAATAATAGTGTCTACTGTGAAAGATTCCCGAGCTAATTCATGTTAAGTGCTTAAAGTAATGCATGGCACAGAAAAGACAATAGGAGTTGGTCTCTTCTGAGCTACCCATTAAAAAAGGGGAAAAATATTTGTTTATTTATGAGAGAGAAAGAGAGAGCAGGGGGTGGGGCGGAGCAGAAGAAGAGAGAGAAGCAGATTCTGCTCTGACAGTGGAGCCCGATGCGGGGCTTGATCTCATGACCTGAGACAAATCCAAGGTCAGACACTTAACCAACTGAGCCATCCAGATGCTCAGGTTCCCCAATCCCCCAAAAGCAGGCAATGGAGGGGCGGGGGTCAAGCCACCCTACATCAAATCTAGAGGGAAGACTGTTTGGAAGTTGTTAATAGAGTAGATCCCAGAGTTCTCATCACAAGGAAAAAAACATTTTTTTCTTTCTTCTTTTTTTCTTCTTGTATCTATTTGAAATGATGGGTGTTAACTGAACGTAATCATAATTAGCACACAACATATAGAAGTCAAATCATTGTACTGTACACCTCAAAGCTACCCAGTGCGACATGTCAATTACATCTTCATGAAACTGAAGAACAGTGTAGGGGGAAGACGGGCAAGCATCCCTCAAAACGACAAAGATGCAGCCCTGCTAAGAATCCATGAACAGGGGTTCCGGGGTGGCTCAGTTGGTTAAGCAACTTTCTTCGGCTCAGGTCATGATCCTGGAGTCCCAGGATCGAGTCCTGCACTGGGGGAGTCGGGGGGCGGGGAGGTCCTTGCTCAGCGGGGAGTCTGCTTTTCCCTCTCTCTCTGCCCCCCTCCACTGCTCATGTTCTTTCTCATTCTCTCTCTCTCTCTCAAATAAATAAATAAAATTTTAAGGAAAAAAAAAAGAATCCATGGAACCCACACCTCATGGGAAGGTGGTGTTGGCCTCAGGGTTTTCCCAAACAAGAAGCAAGTGATTGCTTCAGAGGCATGTGACCCAGGGGCCCATTCTGGTTATTTCCTCAAAGAAAGAATGCCCTGCAAATAACAGAAAATTGCTAGCAATGTTAAAAATGATGTTTTTCCAACTCCAAAAACAAAACAGAACAAAATGCCTTAGCGCCCTTGGGTTGTTGTAACAGAATCTCACAAGCTAAGTGGTTTACACAATAGAAATTCATCTTCCCCAGTTTTGAGAGCTGGAAGTCCCAGATCAAGTTCCAGCTGGGTCTGTTTCAGGCAAGAGCTCTCTTCTGGCTTCTGGCTGGCTGTCCGTTATGTGTGGGAAGAGAGAGGGGTCCCTCTTCCTTCTCCTACAAGCACACGAGTCCCATGGGATTAGGACCCAACCCGGATGACCTCACTTAACCTTAATTACCTCCTAAAAGCCTCTTCAAATACAATCCCATTGGGCTTAGGGCTTCAGGGTATAAATTTGGGAGGACACCATTCCATTCACAGCACAAAATGAAATAAAACTGTGGTCCCACCGGTCACCGAGTTACCAAGATTTTCAGTCCACTTCCAGATATTCCTGGTTACCCAAACAACCTCATTAAAAGCCAAGAATGCTACACTGTAGGACAATGGCACCACTCACAATCATGTATCCAACAGAAATGAGCCCATCTATCAACCAGACACTCCGTGAAAGAATGTTCATAGCCCCGAACAGAAAACAATGCAAATATCCATTTACCGTAGAACGGATAAACAAATGCTAGTATATTCACACAGCAGAAGAAATGCATTTCAAGTAAAAACGAGCGCCTGGGCTCAGTGGGCACCTGGCTGGCTCAGTTGGTAGAGCGTGCGACTCTTGATCTTGGGGTTCTAAGTTTGAGCCCCACGTTGGTGTAGAGATTACTTAAAAGAAGAAAAATCTTTAAAAAAAAATGAACAACGTCAATAACTACTACAAACCTAATGGAAGAAAGCAAGACTCGGAAAAGCGTATGTTCTATGATTCTATTAATGTCAAGCTCAGTACTGGGCAAAACCATGGTCTCCAAGTTGGGATAGTGGTTACCTTTGGGAGAAGGGGGTAAGGACTGGAAAAGATCATGAAGGAGAGGGCTGTGGGATTCCAGCAGTGTTCTAATGTTCCATTTCTTGGTCTGGATGCTGGTTACACGGGCGTGCTTATGCTGTGAAAATTCAGTGCATTCCGGATGTATGGTCTACGCATACTTTTCCATATGTACTGAAGTCTACTTCAGTAGAATTTACAAACCTCAAGATCTGAGATCATCCTGGCACATCCAGTTTTCCTGGTCCTCCGCAGGGGCCCTCCTTCTGCCACCTGCTATGTGCTTCTTTGCAGGACCAGGGCAAAAGGTCTGGAGGGGAGGAGGACACGAAGATGACAGGTTGGGTATGCCTGGCTGGCTCAGTTCCAAAAGGAGGAGACTCAATCTTGGGGTCGTGAGTTAGAGCTCCACATTATGGGTGGAGATTACTATAAACAAACAAACAAACAAACAAACAAACTTAAAAGGGAGAATATGGGATGCCTGGGTGGCTCAGTTGGTTAAGCAGCTGCCTTTGGCTCAGGTCATGATCCCAGCATCCTGGGATCGAGTCCCACATTGGGCTCCTTGCTCGGCAGGGAGACTGCTTCTCCCTCGGCTTCTGCCTGCCACTCTGTCTGCCTGTGCTCACTCGCTCTCTCTCCCTCTCTCTCTCTGACAAATAAATAAATAAAATCTTTAAAAAAAAAAAAAAAAGAAAGAAAGAAAAGAAAAGGGAGATTAGCTCTAAACGCCACAGGAGAGAGAGACGTCCCCCGGTTTAACTGGGCACAGAATGAAGCCAGAGTAGGTGAGTTGGCAGGGGCACAGGCGAGGGGAACTTCGGCCACAGGGGCAGTAATGAGACAGCATAGTGAGAAAATGTCTGGTTTTTGCAAGGGTGGTAATAGGGACAGAACCAAAAAGGAAAGAAATTACTTGGACGGAATAAATTTAGTATCCTACCTGGGCATAACGTGAGTGTGGGAGGGAGAAACCAGGTTTACTGCGAGCAAAAGTTAAGTGCAGGCTGGCCTCAGTCTGCAGTCATTTGCATTTGAATCCTGGGGACATTTCCTGTGAAATAAGATACAGAAAATGTTCCCCTCACCCAGCAGACAAGGCTGATATTTTTGAGGTCACCAGTGAGACTGTTCACAGTAATAACAACTTTTAAAACTAACGGAAGAGAATCTTTATTCAGGTAGTTAGACTAAGAGTTCTTTTTGGAATGGACAGGATTCTGCCTACCAGTCCGACTCCAGAACATTTCTAGATTTCGATCTGTAGATCTCGTTGCTATCTTTATACAGACAGGCCCAGAGAATTATTTTATACTCTTCACAGAAATGAAACTAGGGAGAGGGATGGGTGTACAGGGCGGGGGGGTGGGATCCTGCCTCTAAAGGTTATTTAGGGACAAGGACAACGTGAGGACAGCACTGCCCACCCACCGCGCAAGAAACACTGAGATCTTAGCAATGTCACCACCGTCATCAAAATTTCACAATCCACTACTAACCTCCGGGTGCTGTTTTATGACTTCTGCACACATCATGTGCAGTTCTCACAGCTGCTCTTATTTCCATGATATTGCCAAGGAAGCTGATGCTCCGAGATGCTGTGTAGTTTACCCGAGGACACACAGCCAAGCAATGACAGGCCGGATTTCTCAGGACTACTGCCTCCGAAGTTATGCTCTTCACACTCTACTCTACTGTCTCCGAGAACGAGTGGAATTTTGAAGAGTTTGGTGAAACCAGAGCAAGTCTGCAGACAGAAAAACCCAGGTGATCTCTTAAAGCAAAAAAGCAGGAATAGGAGGGAGGTTTAAAATAGTCTCCTCTGCTACCATTGCCGGTGAAAGAGGTTGGGAAGGACTATGGGGGAAGTCAAGTGTTTTATGCTGAATAGCCTCTTAGATGGGTTACAATGATCAGAGAGGGGAGACCTGGGTCTATGGAAGGCATTCCTAGAGCCCAAATGGCATGGGCTGGGCAGTTTCCTGAGACCAAACTAGAGGGCTCCGGTTGGGTCGGTGAGAAGTCAACATGCCGGAACGTGCCGGGGACTAGCAGGCATGTCTGTGCGGTGTCACTCTGCCTGAGACATTCACCAGTCGTGGAGGCCGTGGATGTGAAGCCACGGACACCTGACTTGGGAGAAGGTGAAGGATTTGAGGGATCTTCTGCAGGCTCTGGATCCTTAGAGAGGTGAAAGGGTCCCAGAGAGGGAGAAGGAAGTAACCCAAGAAGAGACACAAACAGAAATGACCCCGTGGAGGCAGAGCTATGGCTCAGTACTATGAGCTCGGGAAGAGCAGGCTGAGATGCTGGTGGGAGGGGAAGGAGAAGATGCCCGCCCAGCGGATGCCACGGGCAGACACAGGAACATACACAGGGCAGGGGAAGGCTGAGGGCCCCTCACCCGCAAAGGCCCCTTTCCAAGAGTCTACAAGTGCACTGACAAGGTATTCATACGATCATATGATTGGTAATGTGGGTGGGGGCGTGTGTTTTAACTGAAATTCATTAAGGTTGATGATTCTCTTTATTTCAACCTCCCCTTGGCTCTACTGGTGGAGTAGATTCCGGGCCACCAATTGTCAGGTGGCCCAGAAACGTCCAAGGTCCTTCTCGGGGATCTGGCTAAGGGGAATTTGATTTGGGGGTGCATTTAGAGTCTGTGTTTAATGGGACATATTAGTATGGGTTTCAGTGATTTCCATGAATAGTCAGTCTCTTCCATGTCAGGATGGCTTCTAGAACATACCTACCACGTGGGTGCTGCACAAGATGCAAAGCAGGGGTCACACCGAGATGTGAACAAGTTCTCCAGGGATGGGCGGGAAAGGCTGTGGATCGTGGGGAAGAAATGACCTTTAAAATATGTGGAGCCAGAGCTAGTCTAGGAACGTTCTAGTAATCAGAGGAATAGAACCAGAGGATTTGATTCTCATCAATGCCTAATTAAAGTAGGAGCTCTCTCTGTCAGGAATATACGCAGTAAGGACACGTACACAACTATATGCCTACGTACACATAGACATATACAACTATAACCTCACCTTAAATTTTTATTTCTTTTTTGATGGGAATTGAACAAAATAGAATTTATGAGGAGTCTAACATCGGAAGGCCCCAAGCCCAAAGCAGTACTATACACAGCAAGCATGTCCATGGGTAACGTTGTTAGTCCATCGAACTCTCATAGATAAGAAACAAATTCTGAGGACCTGTGACACAGAGAAGACTAAACTATCTTGTTATTCTCTCTGTAGAAAACCTACTACAAAACTGTTGTCATATGAAGTCACCAAAGAGTAGGCAGCCGGAAAAATCAGGAAGAACGAATGATAAAAGGGTTTTAGACAACTAAATAATAAAAATATTGTTATTTTTATGTCTTTCATGACGTTTGTTGTATCAGCCAGCTTTTTTATTTATGACTGTATGCTTTGTATTCACATTCTAAAGACCTAGTTATGTTTGTGTCTTACTTTTGAATTTATAGTTTTATTTTCTTGTTTATAAAGAAAGCCCACGAGGAATTGGAGAAGCTTCAAGGTCCCCGTCCCTGGCCCCATTCCTGAGTGAGGAGGTGGGTTCAAAAGAGGTAGTAGCAGTAGGTTTCCCGTGAAACCATGAAGGGGACTCATGGGGGCCAGTTTTATCAATCAGGGAGGAGAGAGTTCTGTGGCTGGTGGCTGACTCCCGACCAGGGAGTCAGTCGGTGGGTGTGCTCAAACAGAGAGTTTAGTACTGGACAGCTGAAAATATCAGAACATCTGCTAAGACCTCTCATGGCTTGGAATTTTCTAAAAATGGGTATGGTCTTCTGTTGGAATCAGCAGGGCTGTCCCAGAGTTTTTTTTGTAATCAGTTCAGGTCTGGCTTCCCAAGAAGGGAAGTGACACTTGAGAAAACACAAAGAAGACAAGGATAGTCCGTAAAAGTATCTCTTAAAATTCTGCAGAAAGGGTAGCTCTAGTCCCGTGATGCACTGGGCCTTTCAATGGCCCTAAGGAACTTCTGTTCCCGGAGCTCCGAGATTTGTTTCTTCCAAATTTTATCGCAAGCGAGCACACAGTGACATCCGTGATAGGCCACGGCAACCCCTCCCATCTTGGATTCCCTGAGAATTGGTGCTCGGGAACAAATTCAAATTAATTATCTGGCTACATGATGGCAGGATTAACCTTTAAAGTGGATGCAGTGACCATGATTTACATAATCTATTTAATCATTTTTCAATAGAGTTAGTATTTAGAAGGCAAGTGGGGAGAAATAAATTACATCTTATAGCTTCTCACCAAGCTCAGCTCACAAAAGAATAAAATTAACATTATCTAAGGTATAGAACATATCAGGTGCCTGGAGCAATAAATTAGATTACAGGGATAATTAACAACCCTTCCAGAGTCTTCTTGGAATATGAATTCATCCAGAGAGTAAATAAACAGTGACACACACACAAGAAGCAGATTTCATCCATCACATTGCTCTTGGGATCCGAGCAAAGATGCCCTGATCTGATAAGTCCTAATGAGCTATTTGACAGGGGTGTAGAGTAAACGCTAAGACCATTTGTTTAAGGATCTACCAGCGGGTATATCCAGACCACAAGGATCAGGCTAAAAATAGGCCAAATAAAAATAAGTTTGAATCTGGGCACATTTTTTTTATCTGATCGTTTTCTTCATATGTTCCATTGTGGGCAGGACATGTGTTTTTTATTCTGCTTTCTGAAGAGACAAAAGCTAACAGCCAAACAGCTGGGATGGTGTGTTCTCTAGCCCAGAGGAACATGGTTCCCTCAGAACAGATATTCAAAGAATCCAAAAGACTTCCTGGGGAGTGTGTTTAGTGGGGGAATGGCTTCTTGCAAGAGAACTTTCTGAATGTGTCAATTCTGCAAAAAAAATTTTTTTTAATATTTTATTTAGTTATTTGAGAGAGAGAGACAGAGATAGTGAGAGAGGGCATTAGCAGGGAGGAGAGGGAAATGCAGGGAGCCTGACACGGAGCTTGATCCCAGAACCCTGGGATCATGGCCTGAGCCAAAGGCAGATGCTTAACAGACTGAGCCACCCAGGCGCCCCCAATTCTGCACATTTAGATCGCCCCAAGAGTATGAGACCAGAAGAGGAGGGCTGGAAAACGGAAACTGTCGTTTTTAAAGCAGCTTATATAAACATTAAATTTTTAATTAAATCGAAGTACTAAGTGTGAATTTTGCAAATGCAGGGAAAGAAAGGAGAGTTCCGGAAGGATACAGGAGTATCCTATACTGTATCCTCTTAAGCAGGAGGAAGACTAATGTATATAATGGAGGGAAGGGAGTCTGGGAGACCAGAGAGCTGGGTTCCAACCCTGACGGCCACTAACTAAAGGACCCTGAGTGAACTTGCCTTTCTCCTCTGGGTGTCCAAGATTCTCATCCAAAAACTGGACCACATGGTACCCAGCTCGCAGCACAGTGGTTGAGCAGGAGTGTAGACTCTGTTAAGACTACATTGCATCTCTACCCTACTGGCTGCATGACCCTGAGCAAGACATTTACATCTTTATCCCCAAGTAAAATAGAGAGATGAGTAGAACCTACCTCATAGGATTATTGGAACATTTAAATAAATGTATAAATCTCATAGCGTGTCGAACCTTGAACACAATAAGGGTTTGGTACAAATTGATTCTTATTAATATCACTCCAAGATCTCTGCAGATCTCTATCATTCTGTTATTCTAGTTTTATGACAAGGAGACAGAAAACCCACAGCTGAGCAATATTACAAATGATGAGTCTGTAAGCTGTGTCAGCTCCTTAGAACATACATACCGCATAATATTAAGTAGAAGGAAGGTGGAAATGGTCGTCCTTGGTGCACCTGTGCTGTGGGGAAAAAGAAGGGGTATACCAGTAAGCCAAGGAAGGAAACCCTCACTGAAATGGTTTGAAATTATATTATCCTTTTCTCTAAAGTTGTTTGACAGTTTCATACAGACCTAATAAGAAGTGAAATGCTGTGAAAAGTGGTTTTGTTTCTCCTGTTTTTCTATGAAATTGTCCCAGATAAGTAGAGATCGTCATTTAGGGTTATGGTTGGTGCTCGAGGGCCCTGGGGAAACCATCCCGCCAAAGTGATGGATCTAGTTGTTTTTGTGGCTCGTCGGTAGCTCCTTACAAAAAGCTTTTCAGAAGAGAAAGATGGTCCAATCTCTTCCAGTGAAGCTTGCTGAACATCTCTCCTCCGAAAATGTCCCTAATGACTTTTCTCCATCTCAGCCCCAAGCATTTTAAGAAAAGCCCATAAAGGTAGCCTTCTCCTCCATTAAACAGAAACACTCTTTATCAAACGTTGACTTTTTGCTTCTTGGAGTTTCATGGGAAGAGGAGATGGGCCAGGATGCTGCCATTTGAACAGCACCAGAGACTGAGAAGCCGTATGTCACATTAGTGACAGGCCTGGCCCCCTTCTACACGAGACTGGAAATGGAGGTTCCCAGGTTTCTGGCTCCTGAGGGATCCGCCCTTCCACTCCACAAGGTGGCCTCTGTGTTACTCTAATAATTATGAGAATAACAAGGGCTCAACTGAGTGTTTTCTGGGTGTCAGGCCCCATGCTGAGCACTTTACACATTTCTTTCATGACCTTCTTCTCACAAAAGCTCTGGGAAGTAAGTAGTCATATGGTCCCCATTTTACAGATGAAGAATGGAGGCCTAGAAATTTTAAGTAACTCTCTCAAGGTCATCGTGTCAGTAAACAGCAGAGAGGGGATTAGAATTGCCTTCTACTTGGTTCCAAAGTTCGTGATCTGAACAGTTACTCCTTAAGGCCTGTCTGTTAACTGAGTTCTCTCTCCTCCGCAACAGTCTTCCCCAAATTACGCAGCTGTTGCCTCTCTTCCAGGAAGAAGACAGCCCCGTGGCTGAGGGAGCACTTTCTCCCCACCGTGGATGCCTCAATTAGCCAACAGTTTGATTGTCTGCTTTATGCCCAACAGTGTGCTAAGATAAAAAGCATTTGAACTTCCAGCCCTGTCTTTCCACAAAAAGAACATATTTGAGGAGAGTTGAATGACAGATCAGGTTGTAAAAAAATTTAAAGCCCATCCTTAAAAAAGAGATTCCTTTGAAAGTAGACTAGAGGGCAAAAAAGTTCTGAACCACAGTGTGTGTGTGTCTGTGTGCGCGCGCGCGTGCGCACGGGCACACCTACATGCACCTGTGTGTACATATGCATGTGTGTGTCTGCGTAAGGGAAGTAGAAGAGAAATGCTGCCCATTTATCCCACAAAATGCCATTGGAAAAGAGCAATATCGTGGCAAAAGGAGCTGAGAGCTGTTTATTCCCCCAAAGAAGAGCATCTGAAGAGATTCATCAGCGTGACATTAGCAGTCTTCGAAAACATTTATACATGAGTTCTTGGAGACAAGAATAGGACAAATCAATCAGGCAGCCAGCCTCTGAAACGATCCCATTACACAGCGTGCCCTAAGTCGGCGTCCGCGAACACAGTCACGCTTCCCTCCACCCGACTTCCTGAGTTCCCACTGGCAAGTGTGAAAACAGAGCTGGGAATCGGGCAACTCAGGGTGCCTAGGCGTGCCTGTCCACGAATCCATGCGCTGTCTAGGACGACAGGGACAAAGTCTGCTTTTAAATCAACGCAGGCGTCCTCTTGGGAGACACCCCCGTCTTTTCCTGTATATGGGTGTGGCACCCCTCGGAGGAGGACTGGGTTGATTTTTCTCTTTTTGAGGGTTCGTTCGCCTGCTGTCCTTCGCAGAACAGAGCAAAACGTCCAACGGGGGGAGAAAGCCTTTTGTTCCTCTATGTCAGTAATAGATGTTTCTTTCAGATCAGGTAGTTGGGGTTGGGGGGGAATGAATGAACAAATTAAACCTGAGGGAGGTATAAATTAGTCTCAAATGACCTTATAAGGAACTACCCAACATCCCAGACTTGTATTGGCTAGGTTCTTTGGGACTATCCCCGACCTTAAGACTGACTCTGTTATAGTCAAGAAAGTGTTCCTTTTCTTTATAGAAACTGACTCGTGTACCCAGATCTGAGACATGCTGGTTCTCGGGCTCAAAGTCTTATTGGCCATCCAGCTTCGATCTCTGAAGTTGTGCAGACCTGAATCCGAGCCCTCAGTTTATTTTCGGCTTTAAGATCTACTGTGCCTCAGGGGGGGGAGAAAACAGGTGTCAAGTTCAGAACTACTTGTTTACATGCTAAATTATGGATCTTTGGGGACTGTTGTCAAGGTTTGAGAGAAGAGGAGAGGATTCTTACAGCAACATTTTAAAAGCTTCATTATATATTGGAGATGTGACAAGGGAAATTCTCCAAGTTTCTCTGAAATTTTGTCTCCTCTTTTGTAAAACAGAAATAATCTCTTCTGCTCACTGCATAAGAACAACCCCCCAGAAAAAGAGTTGTTTGTGCACAAGGACAATGTCCCCTAAAGGTGTACCTCGAGTTTTTGAGCAGTGCTTGGCACAGAGGAAATGCAGAAAAAATATCATTGTTGAGTGAAAGAGTGAATCAAGAAATGAATCGCATCAGTGGGTTGGAAGTAATAAAATGAGAAAAGTTCGTGAAGTCTTCTCCATCTTATTTGTAAACATGCTCTTCTCCAAAAGCGATAAACTCTAAGATACTGCTTTTGGCATAGTTCAAAGTCTAAGAAGTACCTTAACTTTTGATTCAGAACTTCTTGAATTATCTGGTTTTTGGAATTCCGTTTTCTCTTGGGCAAGCCTGGGCCAATCCAACCATGGCTTTTCCTCTAAAGACTGGTGGCTCATCAGATAACATTCACCCGCACTCTAGTCGAATCTCCTAGTTGTATTTTCAGTTGTGAGACCTCAATGAGAAGTTTTCTGAAATTTCTTCCCTCTTGCCATAATCCCCTCAGCCCTCCTCTGGGCTGTACTTCTAGAAATCAGTTGCCCTCCAAGTATCAGTGGGAAATGGTGCTCTTAGTGGAAATTATTAATGAAACATGAGGTCGTCTTGGGTGGTTTCCCTAGAGGATGGGCAGCATCCATCTAGGATGGTCTAGGTCTAGAACCAGACCCTTCCTGGGTCTTTACGTTTGAGACACACCAGCTGGGCTCACCCTTCTTGTCACATCCCTGGGGGAGGTGTTGGCCACCAACCAGTTCTGACAAAGAGCTGGGCCTTGGGTGAGGCTCTGTGGGTAGAAGGAGGTATGTTGTACCCACAGCCTCGGGAGAGACAGACATGAACACAAAGAAGTTTCTAGCAATCCAAGAAAGCCCATCTTAAGGGCCACCTGAGCTGGCTAGAGGTGCCAGGATGGGGAGAGCAAAGAGCCAGAGAATTCATGGAAAGATTTTGTGGAGGAAGTGGGCCTTGAATCAGGAATTGAGGGAAAGGGAGTTACTTAGCGGGCCAGAGAGGGGTGGGAATTCTGAGTGGAGGCAGCAACGGCGGTGAGCGAACAAGACAGCAAGGAGACACACATTCAGGGAGAGCACTGGACAAGAGCTGGGAGAGGTGCCCCGGCTGGAGGAAGGACCCTGGGCAAAGTCAACAGGCTGCTGAGGCCCCAAGTTTTGCTTTCTGCGCATCTCTTTCTCCCTCCCATAGAGTCCTCGGAAAAATTAAATAGCGGATGTGGAAGTTATTTGAAAATTCTGATCTGTTGCACAAACACAAGGCGCTCTTAACATCACCGTTTAGGAAAAGTCCGGCTGGAAAAGCAGGCTGGGCACAGACCCGAAAGGACGTGAAACCCTGACTAAGGGGCCTTGCTAGGTGACTCTGAGCTTTGTAAGCAAAGAGCAACTAAGAGCCCTGGGCAGGCCCCCTTGGCTCCTCCCTCCGTGCAGACTGCCTCCTCCCCTCCCTGACTCTCCCCACCACCTATCTCCCTCCACAAACTTCACAAACATTAAGGTGGTAGGACAGCTTATCTCTGAGAGCGCTGATGTAACTTGAACTCTCTCCACTTCCACTCCGCCCGCCCCCTCCCACAAAGCTCAAAATCACTAAATCAATTAATGTGGTCTGTTTCAGAGTTTGGGCAACCGCTGAGCATCAGCTGCGGCACTGCCTAGCAACAGGAGGGGCGAGGCAAGGATCCTCTGCGTTCTGTTCTTCCCGGTAGTACAGACTCCCTACTGGACGGCCTTGGCCTTGACCTAACTTTCCTTGTCTCCTCTGTGAAATAGGCTTGTCAGATCCTCTCTAGGGGTGCTTCTGTACCTGAGGAATGAGCAATGGAGGAGCCTCAGGGAGGGGATTAAGTGCTCTGGGAAGGATGGATAGTGCATATGGGGGGCACACGGACAACCGTACGTCCCAACT
This sequence comes from Enhydra lutris kenyoni, assembly GCF_002288905.1. Lineage (NCBI taxonomy): Eukaryota > Metazoa > Chordata > Mammalia > Carnivora > Mustelidae > Enhydra > Enhydra lutris. Next base: position 18,040,536 of record NW_019154095.1, on the reverse strand, counting down.
AGAGCCAGAGTGACAATGGTCTGTTCATCCAGCCCAGGACGAGCCAAGGGAATTTGTTGATGAGGTCAGACAAATACACAGACTAGGAAGACTGGCAAGTATCAGGATGCCATAGGGCTGGGAGCAGAGGGAGCCAGAGGGGGCCCACCTACCCCAGAACAGTGATTTCTATCATGTCTATCTCATGCTCCCTGCAATCCTTCATCATTCTATTTCCTGAACAGCTTCACCAAGCAAGAGGATTTGGATACATTTAATCTTCTACTTTTAGGAACATTGGAATGACATAAAGCATATCGAACATGCCCAACTCTCCCAGTTCAGAGATGCCCGAGGCAGGATTCCCCTCAGTCTCTGTGAGGACTCAGGGATTACCTAGGACCTTTTCCGGTGCCACCATCCCGTCATTCTCTTTCTTGGTCTCTGCTGGCTATTTCTGCGTGACATTTATTGAGCCCACTTCCAGGACACTGCCTTTCCCTTCTCCTGCTCTGTACCTGCCCCTTGGCCATGTGACATCTTTCACCAGGTGACCAAATTTTATTGGGCAAATTCCCTATATCCTAGGGCAAATAGCAGGGCATAGACTCAACACTGACAGAGAGACAAATTTATAACCACCTGCTTGATTGAATCAGGAGAGTTCATGCTCAAAGCCAATGAGCATCTAGGGGGTGGTAATTGGTGGTGTTTACCCACCATCTACAAGTTTCCTGAGTTCACCATTCATTCTAAAACTTCATGCTTTGATTTCTTTTTTCCTGGCTTTTCTAAACCTTCAAGGGTTTGACATCCAAGAATCTTGTGACCAAGCCCATAGTGTCCATCCCTACTCCTTTCTTTGTTTCCGAGATCTGTTCCATCCCTTCTTTGCCTCTGCTGCTCTGCACAGAGCAACAGAGCTACATTTCCCACCTGCCCAGTCCTCTAATCCCCTATTTCCCTGGCCCATCCCTGGACCTTCTCCACTTCCACTTGAAGTGCCAGAATGAGAAGTAGCCATTTCCTCAGGTGAAAGGGAGTGTTTATTATTTGTTTTCAAAGCCTCTCTTGAAGACACCAGGCTCATGCTGGCCATTCTGGTCACATCAACCTCCTGTCAGCTGATGAGCCAAATGATGACCTCTGGGCTTCCTTCTCCTCCCCAGTTCTCTCTGGGACAGACAGTCCTCCAAGGCTCTCTGAAAATGACTCCTAGCCAGACGATAGCCCTATTTCCTTGCTGTGCTACTGTTCTCTGCTACAGGTAAGAATCAGTAAGAAGCAAAAGCCATTTTGCAGCCAGGAGAATTCTAATCCTCGGCTAAGCATGTTCACATCCCAAATGCATGCAGGGCACGCGTCCCAACAAAGGAACGACCCAGCCGCCGTCGTGGAAAGAGAGCTGTTCGCAATCTGCCAGCTCCCTCCTCGAGCGGCGGCGAGGAGCTTTCCATCAATGCCAGTGCCTCTGATTACACCCCCGAAGCAGAGTCTCAATGTGCAATTTCCTTCCAGGCAGCGTGAGCCTGCATCTATGTGAAATGAGCTGGATTGCGTTCATCAAAATAGCTCCAGCAAACTCTCCGAGCTGGGCCATTTCCTCTGTTCCGATACAAGACTTTTGAGGTTTTGACTAAAAATTCAAACCTAGGCTTTATTTTCTTACTGCCGCAGAGACGATATGTGTGTGTACACGTGCCCGGATACCTAATTTCGTTCCCGTACCCCGCCCCCTCCCCTCTCTGATATCTCTCTCCATCTTCCTGCTTGTTTCTTTGTTTCTATGTTTGAGCCTCTCTTTCCTTTCCTCCCCACCCCCTCTTCCTTTTCCTCTCTCTGTCTCTCTCTGTCTCTCCCATTCTCTGTTCCCTGTCCTTTTCCTCACTGCTTTCCACCCTCGCTCTCCCTTTCCCCCCACTTCCCTCTCTCTGTCTTCTGTCTTATATGAGTGTGCCTCTGTCCCCACATCTCTGCTAACTCCATGATGCCTAAACCACGCAAATAAGCAACTTCCGCCCATTTTCCTGAGACCACGGTGAGCTCGCTGCGTGCTGGTAGCGTCCTCTGCTCGCTTCTGCTCCCAATCCGACGTCTCGCCTTAAACATCTCCTGATGCGTCATTGATAAGCACCAACGTAAGAGACCTGTTGATATCCCAGGTTCCATGAGGCTGACCTGTCACAGCTGCAGTGGGACATCTCTATGATGACAATACAGAGCCCTGAAGTGCTTTGTAAAGTATGAAGGATAAGATGATCAGAGTTTGGGGAATTCGGGGGGGGGGGTATTTTATTGCTTGATATTTTGATGTTTAGAAAACTGGTAATTTATGTGTATTCTAATTTACATGCTGACTTTTTTTTTAAAAGGTTTTATTTATTAGAGAGAGAGAGCATGAGTGGGGTGAGGAGCAGAGGGAGAAGCAGACTCCCCGCTGAACAGGGAGCCCGATGTGGGGCTCGATCCCAGGACCCTGAGATCATGACCTGAGCCAAAGGCAGAGGCTTAACCCACTGAGCCACCCAGATGCCCTACATGCTAACTTATAATTAACTAGAACATTTGATTGTCCTAAACACCCTTTTTCCTAATTGTGTCACCTCTGAGGCACCAAAGAAATAGCTGTATTAACTCCTTGGGGAACGTATTGGAAGATAATACAGAAAAATATCTAAATGTCTCAGTGTGTCATACTGGAGCATGATCCGGAAGTGCGTACAAATGTCGACAGACCTCAATTGACATTCGTTTCTATCCTTGGGGTTCTGACAGCAGTAAAGCTTGGCTCTGGTTGTGACTCTGGCCCCGCCGCCGTGTGCCTTTGCTGGAGGAGGGTCAGTCACTCCTGTGGGCCGACTCCGCCGGGCCTGCCCGCCTCCGTGCCGCCCGGGCCCTGGCCTCTAAGCTGCGTGGGTTTGCCATCTCAGTTTCCCTGAGCCTAGGTGACCCGAACAACTCTGTCCTGCATGCATTTGCAACGAAAATGTATTTTGTGCTTGTCCCGGTGGTCATAAATTATAGAATCATAAATCTGAAAGGGACCTCCGAGTTGTCTACTCTAGTCTTTCCTTTGGCTAATGAGTAGGGTGACCGGTTTGTCTGGAGCATTTCAATTTATGCCTCTTGTTCTGATATAGTTATGAATAGCTCCCTCTTTTACTCTCAGATGTGTCCTAATGTGGGCAATAAATTATATGATCTCCCTACTAATGAGAGAAGCGACTTAGCTGGGGCCAGAACTTGTACGCAGGTATCCGTGGTTTATATTTTTTAATAATTATTCGACTGTGCTGCCTCTTTTGCTTTCAAGATATTCCTTCAGAGCCGTGCTTCTTAACCAGAATCACCCAGAAAGCTATTCCAAAACACCAAGGACTCTGAGAATCTCTTAGGGTGAGATCTGAACATATTGTCTTATGACAAAATTCCCAAGGTGACTTTTTTTTTAAGATTTTATTTATTTATTTGAGAGAGAGGGAGACAGAGAGAGAGAGCATGCATATGTGAGAAGGAGCATCCATGCCCGCTTGTGTGTGTGAGCTGGGGGAGGGGCGGGGGGGGAGGGATTCTCAAGCAGGTTTTGTGCTGAGCCCAGAACCCGACGCAGTATTTGATTCTCATGACCTGAGATCATGACCTGAGCTGAAATCGAGAGTCAGACACTTAATGGACTGAGCCCCCATGACCACCCCCCAAGGCGATCTTGATTCACAAGCTGTGTTTCAGAACCATTGCAGAGAGAAAAGGGATAGCTGAGAGAGGTTACTCCAACACCAAAACCATGTGCCAACATGTACTATTTCAGCACTAACAGATATAACCCACCAATTGCCAGGCTCCAATGCTTCATCACTGATGACTCCATTTCTGATGTGCCATGTGACTTGGAAATAAGGCTGAAAAGGGGGCTAGACAGCTTGGAGGTGCCTTCCCTCTTGCGTCCAGCTCTAGAAGACATACAGACAGCCTTCTCAGACCCACGGAGCGCTCCTTTAGTTTGACCGTCTGCTTGCTGCTGGTCATGCTGTACCGTCGGAGGCCAAGGAGCTAGACAAGAAGAGATTTCCTCATGCTGTAGAAGATGATGATCATAGCTGACGGAGGGCTCTGAGATTAGCCCCAAAATGGTGCTGACCACCAGCAAGGGGGAGACATGTAGTAAAAGACAGGAGTGCTCTTACATTTTCCCAGGAAGACAGGAAACCAGCAGGAATGATTCCACGGCAGGAAGGAGAAAGTAAAGCACAGCTGGAAAGCTACGAGAGGGAAGAGCAGTGATTAATCAGGGCTCGAAAGCCATCTGCTCTTCTTGGCTGCGGTGTCCATGATGGCGGCACAGCCTACAGAGGCTTGAAAAGGAGCTGGTGCCGGAGGAGGGACAGCATTTTCCTGTTCAGGGAAAGTGTAAAGATTCATCATCAGTGAGACTGGAGCTAGAAAATGGCACCCTCGTTTGGGGCAGCGTGGGTAGGTTCCCCCGCTTCCCCAAGTCTGGGCTGTTGATAGGTTGACTTGCTTTTGTTCTGAGCTTCTCTGCCATAGTTTTTGTTTTACAAGTTGGAATCCTCTGCTGGGACTTATGGTGACGCGTGGAGAAATGACCAAACATGTTCATCTTTGTTTCCTTTCCAAAACCCCGATTACAACGACAGTAAAGAAATTGAAAGGAGGGCACCCACGGAAATGAGCACTGGCTGTTACATGCAGTGGGTGAATCACTAAATCAAATACATCTAGAAATCAAATAATATATATGTCGCTGAGGATGTGGGCTCAGTAAATGATAAGCATGACCAAAGGTAAAGAGTATTCACTCGAGAGCTGGGCAGCACCCAGCTCCCAAAATCCCGAAGCGAGCCTGCGGGGTAGAAGGGCAGCTCCCGGGCTGCTGGTTGTAGGGAGCACACATAGGAAAGAGGCAACTCTTGACCACAGTCTCTTGCTGTTGCTTGGTCCTGCCTTTCCACTGAAGTCCCACCCACCATCACACCTTCACACCACCCCAGCAAGAAGCAAAGGGAACTTGGTAAGGAAACACCGTCTTTGAAATACGTGCTAAGCAGGGCGACTGGTGTGGGAAACCTGCCTTCAGGCCCCCTCTGCCCCTCATGGGTTCCCTCATGTGGCTCCGGCAAGGTTGCTCTTTTCCCTTTTCCATAAAACAGGCAATGTCATGTGATGCCTCTCTCACAGGGCCTCCAGGAGAATGAAGTCATAAAGTGGGAAAGCCCTGTTAAGCTGTTTAGTGTTGAGCAATGATGGGTCCCTGTTCCCCCGACTTCGGTAACTGTACGTCTACCTCCTCCCAGCGTGTTGACTCGAGAACATAGTGCAGCTTTCTGGACTGTGAAGAAAAATGGTCTGTGATGCCCGTGACCTAGAAAATCTCCTAAAGGGTCAGATCTAGCTGGAAAAATAGTGCAGAATAGGGACACTACCTCTTCTGCAACCAGATGAAGCCCCAATCTAAGGAGGGCTGAGAGAACTCACAAGGGAAGGTACTAGAGCCTGCACTGTGGGACTGTGACAGTTTAACTATCTCACCTCATCCTTCTCCCCCTTCCCCGCCTTCTCCCATAGCTCCGGGTCACCCAAGCTTTTGGCTCTCCAGCCTCCTCTTCCTTCTGCGACACTTCTGAGGTGGGAGGGGGCTACCTTTGTTTCTGCTTTTCTTTTTTTCCTTTTTTGGTGCAATCTAAAATGATCGGGGTCAAAGAGCAGACTCCAACCTAGTCTTTGGAAGCTCTTTACACAAGAGAATGGAACGTCCCGAGACAGTCCCGCGTGTGCCCGCGAGAGCCCGCGTGTGCAGCCTGCAGACACAGGTGTGTTTGTAGGCATGGTGGGAAGACGCTGATGGGCATGGAACTCTGAGACGTCCCTTCCCGGTGATTCCCACGAGGTTGGGTGGCTCTAAGACTGTCTCAAATTTGTGTCTTATTAAGACGCTTCCTCCATCCCTCCAGCCAATGTTGGATCCTTGCCTCGGAGCAGGTGTTCGGTGCTGCCTGCCATCATACTTCCAGAAAAAACATGGCAGGACTCATTAGCGGGGCTTTCACCACCTCGTGGCCAAAACAAGGAGGGGACTGTGCCGAGAGAGCCCACGAAGCAGCCCATTTAGTTGGGCGTGAGGTGTTAGCCTTCTAGAGCTTTCCAAATTTAGCCTTGAAATCTTCCTCAAGAGCAAAGCAGCACATTCGCCAGCAGGAAACCCCTGTGATATGGCCGTTAGAGCTAGAATTCCGTCAGCAGTTCTGTACCTGCTATTGAACATGGCCTGTGTGTTTTGTTTTTTTTTTTTTTTTTTTTTTATTTTGTTTGTTGTTTTGGGTTTTTTTTATAGAATGGAGGCCTTGGGATTTGACGGGGTGGAGGGGTGGGGGCGGGGAGGTCCTTTCATTTTGCCGCAGAACACAAAGAGCTCCGTGTCTAGGGCTGTCAGCTGCTCTCAGGAAAGATGGAATCGCACACATTCTCACTCCGAGTGTGCATTATCCCTGAATGTTTTAAGGGTTCTCTAGAAGACTAATGTAAGGGCAGAGCGCTGAACAGTACCCTCACTTATATGAATCCATAGGAAAGGAAGAAAATGAGCTACAACAGACACCATTTCTCAGGGATTAAAACATAAAAGCAACCCCAGGCTTCAGAGGTTGTTAAATGACATCAAGTGACTATTCCTTTCTGGAGTTTTCCCACTGTGTCGTGAAAGCATTGCTTACAGATATTTATAACGCAGAGAGTGGTCTCAGGTCTAAGAAAAGGATGACGGTGTTTTGGATAAAAATGACCTATTTTTATGATTCATCCATCTAAGCAATCAATATTTTCAAGAGCCTTCTAGATTCTGGGATACAGAGATGGTTAAAGCCATGCAAAATGGTACAGTCTCTGCTCTCTGGCTTCCAGGACAGAGACGTGAAGAGGAGGATGGAAAGCCAGGGAGGGAGGGACAGACAGACAGACAGAAGGAGAGGCTGCAGAAGATCTGAGGCAGAGTAGACAGACATCTTTTGGCCCTGTGAGTAGAGCTGGCAGGGAGGTAATGTCCCACTGCTGTAGGATATTGGTCAACTCATTCATTCCTTTTTGACTTGGGTTTTCCCATCTGTTAAAAGCTATGTTTTTCAATGAAGCAAAAGAATGATATAATCATATAGATTCTCTCAACTTCTAAACACACTGTCAGTTTGATATGCAAGCTCTTTCAACAAATATGACTAGCAGGCAAGGTTGTTGCTCTCTATAGTGTGTACAATTGTAGAAAAAATACATACCACCATCTCTGACCTTAGAGAACTCAGAGGATCATGGGAGCATGCAAACAGGGGCTAGTTCACCTACTAGGATTTCTTTCTTTTTTTTTTAAGATTTTATTTATTTATTTGACAGATGGAGATCACAAGTAGGCAGAGAAGCAGGCAGAGAGAGGAAGGGAAGCAGGCTCCCTGTTGAGCAGAGAGCCTGGTGTGGGGTTCAATCCCAGGACCCTGGGACCATGACCTGAGCCGAAGGCAGAGACTTAACCCACTGAGCCACCCAGGTGCCCCCCTAGTAGGATTTCTATAAGAAAATTCAAAGTGTGTAGTAGCATCTAATGATGACCGTGTTCATGTCCAAGGGAGACATCAGATCTGACCTGCTTCCTAATTCCAGGTCCACCACTTACCAGCTATAAGACTTGGAGCATCTACTTCTCTAAGCCTTGGGTTCCTTGTCTATAAGCCTGAAGCTAATCATCCGGACTTTGTAGGGTTGCTTTGAGAATTAAATGAGATAATGCTTGCGGAGTGTTTTCCACAGTGACAGGAACAGAAGAAGCGCCCAGTAAATGGTAGCTTTTGTGATAATTTTTAAAGATCCTTGCAATTCCAAAATATCTCTGTCGAGACCATTTTAGTCTCTTGGGTCTAAGTAGACATACCTTACAAAGAGAAGAGACGACAGCACAGAGACACCTGGGTCCCAAGGAGGCCGTATTTGGCACATATGTCTGGTGGGGACTCACAGATTATCATTCACGCCTTTTGAACCTTGTACAGGGACCATGAGATAGATACATAAATGCTTAAAATTCACATTTCTACATGTTGGCGGCTCATTTTCGTCTTAGTTGGTTAGAGCAAGGGTATGAGTCAACAAGTACTGAGATTTGTTTATTGTGGCTGCTTTTGTTGTATCCGACCTGAGCAAATACATGTTTGGGTCCCATCGTTTCCTAGCCCATGAACTCTGACAGTCCAACATTTCATTGGCTCATCTCCAAAGAGAAGAGTTCTCTCTTCTAATATATTATCTTGCTTGAAAAATGAACTCGGCTGCCTCATGGTAACTAAAAATTTTAGGTGAAATAAGAACTCTCCCAAGTAACCTAGAAAACAGGTAAGCAGGATACCTCAATGAGAAACATTTTTGGCAATCCTAAATTGCTATTCTAAGTGTATACTATTTTCCTCTAAACTACGAAATAATTTTATTTCCATGGATTTACTTGAAAAGATTTTCTCAAGCATAATCTCCTCAGACTAGAAGGATTTTTTTTAAGATTAACTTTTAAGGCACTCTTGAGATTTACATAAATCTTTCTTAATGACAAATTTCTGCTCAGCTACTCTGCTTCCCTCTGTAATATTTGGAACCATTTCCCTCATGTACATCTTTTGTCTTTCCAGTCATCTTCACAGAGGGTGAGGTAATGAAATCACAAAGAACTTACTCCATTGAAATTTTCCTGAAACGTTTGCCACTCTCAGAACAGATTGTTTTATGAGCGTATTTTACAGAAAATAGTCTCGCAGAAAATGTCTCGCAGAAAACAGCAAGACGAATTTTCTTTCAAAAGAAAATAGGTTGCATTCTTCTTTAACTTTTGCCTTCCAATTAGAAGAGGCAATAGCATGTCTCCAAAATACTAGACAAATAGCCCTGCGTGTTGCTTATATCATTTTGATTATTTTATGGTGACTAACATAGGGATTTACATTGATGTCTCTACCCACCCAGTGCACACTGATACATAACTACGCCAAGCTCTATGTTAGTGACAGACAGCATAGGTACGGTGAGGCAGACACCGTCTTTGTCCCCAGGAGCTCCCAGCTAATCAAGACGGAGACTTCAGAAGAGGGGATGCCACTTGAGCTGAGGCTTGGAGGAAGAACAGAAGATTGCCAGGTCGAGGGGAGAGGAAATGATATTCCAAGCAGTGGGACAAGCTTTTCGGACAGAAGTCCAATAGTACAAAACTACATGATAGGCTCAGACAATGGTAACGTGAGTACACATAACAAGAGGGCAGTTGTCATTCCTTAAACAAAAACATTCAATGGGCGAAAGCATGGATTTGCTAATGCACATTTTGGCCCATTTCCTAATCCTACATCATAGGCCACTTAAGCTCGGGTTTCGTGGTCCCTTGGCACCAGATAGCTGGTTCCTATCACCATCCACTAGACCCTTGGGGGGTCACCTTCTTTCAAAAGTCTCCCATGCTCATAAGGATAGCGGTGACCAACCCCCTCTTTAAGCAGTGAGTGCGGCATGACTCAAGTGGGAAGAGCCTGGGCTCCAAAATCAGATCTGCCACGTCCTCTGTGACCTTCGGCAATTGGTTTAGCCTCTTTTCTTGCCTGTAAAATGAAGATTAAAGGTACTAACCTCATGAAGTCGTTGCAAAGACTAAATGTGATAGAGCATGTAATGATTTAGATAAGTGGCTGACCCATTGTAAGTCCTCAGTTAGGTGTAGCTATCGTCCATCAATATAATACGCTTCCCCCAACAAATGGCCTCATTGTCGGCAAAAATTAAATTCTAATAGCAGTTCCCTTGTTTCCTTCATTTTTTCTGAGGGAAGTCAGAAACTGGGTTGTTCCTGCTGCTTTCAGCCTAATGAGGAACCTCCATGGTCCGGGGATTAGAGTGGTTCCCGTTTCTTCACACCCTCCCACTGGTCCCTTTATTCTGTCTGACCTTTGCTAAAGACAACAGAATACTCTTTGTTCACCTAATCACATGAGGCAAATAACACTCAGGAAGAATGCCATCTGGGTCTCTCTTCTTTGACCTCTCCCCATAGGTTCTCCACCAACTTCCCCGGGAGGGGGGCTGTGTGGCAAACCCAATAGGTAAAATATTCCTGGATACATAGGGTCACCCCACACGTCTTCCTCACAGCTTGGTTCCCTTTGAAAAAGGCATATCTGTGCCTCCCCAACGAAGATTCTGCATTGAGATGATCGATTCCTGAAATTATGTCTTCATGTTATATCCATTTCATTCCAAGGCTCTGCCTGTTGGCTTATAGATGTCGAATGTCCCACGTACTGTTTTGTATCCCTCCTTCCCTCCTTCCCTCCTTCAGCGTCGTCCCATGTGAATTCCCTGACAAAGCCTTTTACTGCTCTATTGTTGGGAACTTCATCTCACCCTCCTTTATACTCAGTTTAACGTCTTCTCGGATGAACTGTCTGTTCCCCAGGCAAACAGGCCCTTCCCTTTCTTGGTCACATACAGCCCATGCCTACCCAAAGGGTCATTGACATATCTTAAACTCTGCTTCCTAAATCAAACCTTAAACCTCACAACCTTTGCAAAGCCCATCTTCATCTCACTTCTAAAGTCCCTAGAGAAAAATGCCGCCTGTATCTATAAGCTGTATTGCAGTGATAATAATGTAACAGGTAACACATATCGGCCCTATTATCTGTCGGCTGAAACCCTGCACAAACTTCAGTTCGCGTCACATTAAACAAGAGTCCTGTGAGACAGGCACTATTAAATTTCTCATTTTACAAATAAAGGAAATGATGCTTGGAAGTTAAGTAATTTGGCTGAGATCACACCAGAAGGAAGTCTGAGAATGAGGATTCAAGCCCCAAACTCTCTTCATACAAGACCCACCCTGATAATCCCTTAGATGCTACCGTCTTGCCTCCAGATACTTCAGAATACAAAGGTTTCTGAAACTTATCGGTGCTAGATTGATAGTTACCCCAAATCTCCCACCTCTCCCTGTATGCACACCCCTGTCATGGCCTCGGAGTGTTTCCACATGTTTTTTCTGCCCCCTGACTTTTGGCTTGGCCCTGTGACCTGCTTTGGCCAATAAAACGTGGAAAGAAATGATAGTCCGGGGCCTTGTATTCGTCTCCTGGGGCTGCCATAACAAATTCCTTCAAACCTAGTGGTTCCCAGCAACAGAAATCTATTCTCTCAAGAGTTCTGCAGGCCAGAAGCCAAAAATCAAGGTGAGCACAGGATTAGTTCCTTCTGGCCACCTCAAAGGGAGAATGGCCCCACATCTCTCCCCGTGCTTTCGGCCGTTGCCGGCCATCCTAGGAGTTCTTTGGTTGTGACACTGTAACTCCAGTCTCTGTCTCCATCATCCTATAGCCTTCTCCCTGTGTGTCTGTGTCCACATTTCTCTTGCCTTAAGGACACCAGTCATTGAACTAACGCCCACCTCAAACCAGTATTCCAAATAAGGCCACATTCATAGGTAGGAGAGGGGGAGCATGAGGATTTCAACACATCTTTGGGGGGCATACAATTCAACCTACAACAGGCCTTAGAAAGCCTGTGGTTTTTCCGCTGGGCTCCTAGGACTTCCGCCATCACCAGGGAAAGAGCTCCCCCAGTTCACTGCCACCCTTCACCCCAGGCCTAAGTATGATACAATGTGGGGGGAACTGAGGAAGAAAGGCAGGTGTGCATGCTTCTAGCAGCCAGACATAGGCCGAGGCTCTTCCTCTGGCTGGGTCATGGGGTTCAAGCTGCAGGTTATGCTTTCCAGCCAGAGTGACTCTGACTTCATCATCTCCCGCAGCCGCTTCCCCTGCACAAGGATTTCTAATTCAGTCAACAAAAAGGAGTCAATTGTTCATCTTTTGCTCCCAATTATTCAATTTCAAAATGACATGTACCTACAGTATTCACCCGATCCATTGGTCTGCAAAACCCACCTTAGGACAATTTGTTCTCTTAAAGGGGTAGCTAGAAAAGTTACGTTATGCCAAACACAATCTTCTTGTTTCTCCAACAGACAGTAGCCTAGGAAATGGCCCTGGACCGTCATTTATCACTTGAGAATCTGCTTCTCTAGGAGGACAGGTGCCTTTATAACAGCATTGAGAGATGGATGGAAACAAGAAGGGCACAGGATGAAATTTGGGTTCATTTATTAAAGCTCTCTAAACTTCAGCTTCTGTAAAGTAAAGATAATAATTTTGGCTGTCCATCTTTCAGGACAATGCTGAAAATCAGTTCAAGGAGCTCCTGAGTGGCTCAGTTGGTTAAGTGTCTGCCTTCAGCTCAAGGTCCTGGGATCGAGTCCCGCATCGGGCTCCCTGTTCAGTGGGGAGTCTGCTTCTCCCTCTCCCTTTGCCTGCCACTCCTCGTGCTTGTGCTCTCTCTCTGTCAAATAACTAAATAAAATCTAAAAAAAAAAAAAAAAGCAGTTTAAGTTAGTAAATGTATAATAAGTACCTCCCATGCCTAACCCTGTCACAGTCATTTCTGGAAATACAAAGGTAAACAAGTATTACTTCTTGACTCAATGGTCATTCAATGGAAAAATAAAATAACGTACATAGATTGTTAAAATCCTTACAGATACAAAGTGGTGGTATTAACCACGGTATCTGGTGGTAATAATGGTAATAAACTCAGAAAGTCAGCACTGGAAGGATCAGAGAGATTCTGAAGCCCACCCCCTCTCCTCTTAAATAACCTGATGCCCTAGAGTTAAGTGATTTCTGCCAAGATGTACAACTGGTAGAATTAAATATCAGTTGTTAAGATACTCCAGTTTTTAAGAAGATTCCTAGAAACTCAGATAGTAAGAGCTAGTTTGGTCAGCTGCAATGTTAACTATTGTGTACAGAGGGTTGACGACATTTAGAGAAAACTTTTCTCTCTGGTTGGCACTGCAGGTGATCGGATAGGCTGGGAACCAGCCCGACCAGTCTGGATTCTGAGTCTGTCACTTACTAGCTAGTGACCTCAGGCAAGTTACTTACATTCCCTGTGCCTCATTGTCTCCTCTGCGATATGAAGATCATAGTCGTACCTGACCTCACGGGATTGTCGTAAAGATGAAAGGAATTAATAGGTAAAGGGCTTAGAACAGAGTCTGGCACATGGCAAGCTCTCAGTAACTATTTCCTATTCGATGGGATTAAGGTAAAGGGAAGATTCCCATGGGTCATTCTGTTTTCGGGAGAGGGCCCTACGGAAGGGACGATGGAGGCTGGACCCCAGGGCAGCCCCTGAAGCAGGGCATGCAGTAAATGTCTCTTACCCCACAAACTGAACCAGAGCTGAAACCTGGAGGCTAGTCCTTCCCTTTCACAAAGGTGTCAGCTAACATGCTGAGCGCTTCGAACCTCACTGTGTGAGGGCTGACGGAGAGAATGAGCCTGTGATTCTAGGACTGCAGCTGCCTCTCAACCCCGGCTCCCACCAGCAGCTTACTCGGGGTTCAATGAAGGCGGCAGATGGTTTGCCCAGGAGAGGCAGCCTCTGTTCCCGGAGAAAGGCATTGATCACCCTTCATTAACAATTCTCTAGCATCCTCTGCCTCCTCTGGATCTGGCCTAAAGGTTGACAGGCAGAGCCTGGAGGGGTTGTTCGGCTTACACACTGATCACACCTGACTATCTGAGGCTTCCTGCCTCCACGGAACGTGACACGCACTGCAGACCCCAGGTCGGGGTCACCCTGGGACAACCGTCCATTTCGCGGACTCGCTGCAGTGGGAGGGGTAAAGGCAAAAGCAGAGAAGGGAAAGGACAGGGCTGTGACTGAGTCCGTGGAAGTGATGTGGCTGGAGAAAGTGGGTCGGCCCAGAGTGTAGCCAGCACAGCACGAGAGGGGTCCAACAGGAAGCCGGCGTTGCGCCTGCCCAGCTCTTGGGCTCAGCGCAGGTGACTGGTCCTGTGATCGCAGTCTGTCTGATCCCCTCTAGACACGTCCCTTTGGTGGAGAGGGAAGCATCTGGCTTCATTTGACATTCCAAGCAGACAGCCGGCTCCTCTCCTCGCTGCAATTCCAGCCTCGCCTGGCTGTCTCCCGATGATAATTTGACTTCCCACGTAGACCTCACCGCGGGGAGAGAATGTGCTTGAAACCGAAAGTGTGTCTGATCTCCTGGCCGGTTTTCCTTGTCACTGTAAATTAATAAAATGGCGTTTTGATTTACACATCTGTCTCTCGTCCGCTCGGTTAGGATGACGGAAGGCCGGATAAATGGATCTTACCTCGGTTGCTGACAAAACCAATTTTCTCAGTTTTTTGAACCTGAAACACGAAAGGCCAGACCCTGACTGTGGTTGAATCACCAGGGGTAAATTCCCCGTCAAAGTATCTGGCGTTCGGACGCCCACGACTTCCTTCCCAACCTCCTCTCAAACACATTTTCCCCCCTCCGAGACTTAAATCTTCCAAGGTGAACCCTCCACGTCCAAAGCCCACTCAGATGATCGATCCATGCTGACAAACACAGGAAATGGGAAGTTCGCCCCTACCCTGCGCTGCCCAATCCATGTTTTGACATACCTACGAAAGCACCTAATCACATCCTCGTTCTGGAGAGCATGAGATTTTTTTCACGTTTTATACATGTCCTCTATTCAAAACTATTTGGTTATTACGTCTTTATAACCCTAGCTTTCCCAAGCCTATCAGACAGTACAAGTTAAGGTTGATGCTATCGTTAAACCCAAAGGTGCCGGCTGGGCAAACCCACCTGCAGGCTGGCGGGCCATCAGCCTCTGTCCCCAAGTCCCCACTCAGTCTGTCCTGGGATGCCCCCTATGCTCACAGCCCTCTCCTCTGAACTCTATTTTAGTGTTTGCTGCCCTCCAGTCATTTTCAAGAGACTGGCCTTAGCCAAGCCCCTTCTTTTGGGGTACCAATGTGTGAGATTTCTTCTCCTAAAAGCACTGTCTCTGGGAGGCTGTAACTAAGGGTGACAAATGGCATGACATTCCCTGCAGTCATCTCTGTGCCCTTCTTATAGAAGTGGGTGGTGCCCCTTCCCCCAGGCCTGTGTTGCACAATGCCCCCTAGGTCCCAGGCTGACACCCCCATGTCCAGGATCTTACTGTGTCCTCGGGAAATAGCTCTTTCCTTCTCAACCTTCAGCTCCTCTCTGAACAGTGAGCAAGCTTAGAACTAGGGGACCAGACACCATTCTGCCCTCCCCCATCTTCTGCACCTGCCTCCGATTGGAGCATGCTCAGAAAATCTCCTCTAAAGTTGTACCTTTCATTCGTGCAAATGACGCTGGCAACCCTGGGTCTTGGGGGTCCACAATCTCCATTCAGCAGCAGGGAGGAAAAGCCGAGAGCCACTCAACCAACATCTGTGAGCAGATTCAGTGTGCCAGCCTCAGGGCTAGCTTGTGATGATAAAGAGAAGAACGAGACAGTCTTAGACGTTCAGAATCTGAGAAGGGGGGGAGACAATGGGACTCATTTACAATTAACCATGATATACCATGATCAGGACTATAATAATGGTCTGTACAAAACATGTTGAAACATGGAAGAAAAGAGGCTTCCTAATGCAGAGGTTAGACGGTAGCAGACAGGAGCTGAGTAAAGGAAAGGAAGTTTTCTTAAAAGCTTGTTGGAGATAACAGGAAATGGTCCTTCCAAGCCTCAGTTTACCTGGTAGACCACAGAAGGCATTCCAGGTAAGGGGGAAAGATGCAGACAAAATGCTAAAGGCATTTAATTCTCTAAGTTTGATAATTCCATACGTGATATTTTGCTATATCTGACTGGCAGCCTTTCAGCAAAACCTTTTGAAAAAAACAGATGTTGCAATGGAATTTGATCCCTTCTCTCTCTTGATTGCTGACTGAAAGACAGCAAAAAGAAGAGGAGGAGGGGGAGGAAGATGACAGCAAAACCATTTCACCCCCATCCACCAGGTGGGATTTAACTGAAGAAGTTGTGATGAATCTGAGTAGTGTCAGCAGTCCTTTGACGAGTCGCACATCAAGCACCGATTTCCATCGGACAGGTGCTCATAAATTCACGAGGAGGCAAAGTCCAGCCTTGGTTAAGGCATGCAGAAGCTCTAGCCTCCTCCCAGCTCTCTTAGACCAATGAGATTTGCCAAACCTGGACACTACCCAAGAAATCACGGGGGGATGAAGGGACAGATTCTGGACTCCCCCAGCTTCTCATCTACTTTCCCCTTTAGAGAGGAATCCCAAGATCCATTAACCCATTCCTTGCTTTCACTTCTTTTAGATACTCCGCTAGTATTGAACCTAGATGTTCTGAGAAATATTATTCTCGCTGCCAGAAAAGGAGCTACAGAGAAAGCCAAAGCAAATGGTAGCCCAGCTTCCCGATGTGTACCTCCTAGGGGGCCCAGGATGCTGAATCAACCTCCTCCGAGATGAAAATGTCTGTCACGAGGTAGGAGCTGTTGCCTCCTCCCAAGAGATCAGGGCCCCCTCAGGGATGAGAGGATTGGCCTCAGCTCAACAAGACTGGCAAGTTCTGCTTCCTTAGAAAGATCCCTATCAACGTTTGCCTTACTTGGTATATCAAAAGTGGCATCTTTACACAACAAGAATTATACAAAAATATCTTCCAGAACTACACAGAGGAGGTTCTCATCTCAAGTTACTCTTGGTGTGAAACTTGTGTGTTGTCTGTGATGAGGAAATTTGAGGGCCAGTGGAAAGCAGATGACTCACATCTCAATACAACATGCCTGTTCCGGGGGCATTCTCTTCTTACCTTTTCTTAACATTTAAATAAGAAATCCAAGATATCCTAGCAGATGCTTTTCTGAAATCTGTTCCATCTACAGAAAATAGGCATTTTCTATCTTCCTTTAAGGGTCAGACAAGGCAATCTTGGATCTGGGCATCGGCCTCTGGTCTTGACAACATAAGAGAATTTTGATTCATATAGCCCTTCTAAACTGCAGGAAAATTCACATGCCTGAAGCATTCACATCCCTGCTAACAGATGAACCACAGTTGTGTCAAAGTGTTCAGTATGACCAATGGCCCGGAGTGTTAGTACTTAGGATCCTCTGGTTAAGGAAAATACGAGAAGACAAAATCTCCTTCCTACAGGCAGCCTACCATCTCCTTGACAAGGGGCTTCAGATTCCTTAGATTAGAATGACCCCTCCCAAGCCCAGATCCTATCTCTGTTCCATATCTTCATCCATTAATGGCATGGAAACAATATGAAAGCTTATTATTGGAAAACGAAGGCAATCATGCGAGAACATTGGCAGACCTTGTGGATCATCATTCAATGGTTTTTTGGAACCTGGTGTGCTGTTTTTGACATCTTGACTTGCTCAGTAACTTACCTGGATCGATTCCAACTTCTGGAGCATTGTAGGAAGTATTCGAAGGTTCGCCACCGTTGCATGTTTGAGGATGGTAAATATGTTCTAATACAAAAATTATGGGGCAATATGAAATTACATCAGGACCTGAAACTTCCCTGCTACATCCCCGTACCCCAAATTGTCTGAATGTCTCTTTATTATCCAAAGGTCCCTCATTTAGCCAAGAACCATTGGAAAGTACGATAAAGGGTACTTAGTTGGTTAAGTGACTGCCTTTGGTTCGGGTCATGATCTTGGAGTCCTGGGCTTGAATCCTGTGTGGGGCTCCCAGCTCCATGGGGAGTCTGCTTCTCCCTCTGACCTTCTCCCCTCATGCTCTCTCTTACTCACTCTCTCAAATAAATAAAGAAAATCTTTTTTTTAAGTATGATAAAAAGCATTAAAATGAATATTTATGGAACGATGAGTCAGATTCTAAAGACAATGAGTAAGTGTTCACATTTTAAAGGACAGCAGAGCTTATATGGAGAAATACTATTTCTCTAGCTTACTCTATATTTAAAGTAGAAGATGGCATATGATCTTCTCACATCTAGCCAAGTGTCCACACAACTGTGATAGTGCATGAGTACAGGGTGATGGGATGTGGAAAAACCTTCAAATGTGTGTGCATGCATGTGTACTTTTGATATGTATCATACAGTCAGTGGGTAAAATAACACTTCTATTTAAAAAAAAATAAGAAAAAAACTAAGGTCTGAGCAACAGCAAACTGTTATGTATCAAAAAAAAAAAAATCTTTGACTCAGGTAACAATATTTTAACTTCCACTTCCCAGACCATGGAGCCATAGAAGGAACTCCCAGGAATATTCTCTAACTTCTAGGGCACTCCAGCATCCCCAGGCGCCTGCACCTGGTAACACTTGCTGTAGAGAGCGATTCCCTGGTCAGGCTGATGCGGAGTCCAGCCCACATGCCTGATGCTGTTCTCTTGTATGGTCTTTCATTGAACTAATTCCACCCAGCAGTCTGGATGGACCACAGTCCAGTAGGTGTGCACGCATATGCGTCCATTATGGATGGACTTTGGGCTCTCCACAGGCTTCGGGCCACACACAGCACGTGTTGCCATGTTGGATGTTGCCCAGCCTCCTGCTCTGGTGTTATTGAACCTGAACTTTTACCTCGCTGAGACCCCTGCTACTGTTTTCTTCTACAGAGAGTAGATCGTTCTGAGAGATCATAGAACATTTCCCAAGGACTAATCATATGGTTGGGAATGAGGACCATCTCAATAAATTCAAAAGAGTAGCAATTGGGTAGGCCACATTCCCTAATCACAACGCAATAAAACTGAAAGCAGCTGTTTATAACAACAACAACAAACCCCAGCCACTTGGAACTTCTTTAAAAAATCTTCTAGTAACCACTGGACCAAAGACGAAATCGATAATACAATAACATATCATTGAGAAAATAATAGAAATAATGAATACATATCAAAGCATGAAAAGAGGCCAAGCGAGATTTAGAAATAAATTTGTAAACTCCAATTGTTTAATTAAAGAAGAAAAATACATGAAGCTCTTAAGATTTTTGAGGAAAAAAAAAATTCCCAAGGAGGAAATAATAAAGTTAAGAGCAGAAATAATGACATCGTTCTCATAACAAGTGAGTACTATGCGTCAAGTTCTTTTACATACATTCTCTAATCTCTTTAAAGTTAAAAACGGGGTTTTAATAAGTGACTCTTAATCTCACAAAACAAACTGAGGTTTGATGGGGGGAGGGGGGTGGGGGGTGCGGTTATGGACATTGGGGAGGGTATGTGCTATGGTGAGTGCTGTGAAGTGTGTAAACCTGGCGATTCACAGACCTGTACCCCTGGGGATAAAAATATATTATATGTTTATAAAAAATAAAATAAAAAAAAAGCAAGAAAAAAATAAATTAAATAAAATAATAAGAAATAAAAAAAAACGGGGTTTTATTACTTTATTCTACAGATGAGGAAATTAAATATCAGAGAAGATGGGGAAGTGGTCCCAAGCTTTAGAGCTTTTAAGTTGTGAAAGTAATCTGAGTTCAGGTCTATGTGACTCCAGACATCCCCTTATTTCCACTATATTCCTTCCCCTGAAATATCCTCTTTCTCATATCCTGCACTCAATAAAAATACATGAGAAATAAGCCACAGGCTGGGTCATTGAAAAAAAAAATTATATAATGGATACAACTCAAAAATTTTCATGAACAAAAAAATTTAACAATAAATATAATCTTATACCAAATACAGAGATTTTAAAATAGAAACTATAATATATAAAAGTAAATAATACTGAGCAGTTATTTTTTTTTTTTAAGATTTTGCTTATTTATTTGACAGAGAGAGAGCCAGCACAAGCAGGGGGAGCTGCAGAGGGACAGAAAGAAGCAGGCTCCCCACTGAGCAGGGAGCCCGATGCAGGGCTGGATCCCAGGACCCTGAGATCATGACCTGAGCTGAAGACAGACACTTAACTTACTGAGCCACCCAGGCACCCCTAGTTGAGAAGATCTTAACAGTATAATTTTGTAAAAATACCTGATGACTAAAATTGACACAATAAGTAGTCTATCAGTTAAGATCTGGTATGGTTTTGGGGCACCTGGGTGGCTCAGTGGGTTAAGCCTCTGCCTTCGGCTCAGGTCATGATCTCAGGGTCCTGGGATTGAGCCCCTCTGTCAGGGTCTCTGCTCAGCAGGAAGCCTGTTTCCCCTCCCTCTCTGCCTGCCTCTCTGCCTACTTGTGATCTCTCTCTCTCTCTGTCAAATAAATAAAATCTTAAAAAAATAATAAATACTGATGATTCTTAAATTTAATGAAAAAATAAAGATTTGGTATGGTTTCCAGAGACTGGGGTTCCAAAATAAGAGTAAAGAATTTTCTCTGTTTATCTCTCTCTCTCTCACACACATACTTAAAAATTCAGGACTAATTCTATCATTATGTTGCCCTGTAACATATGAAGTTAACTCTATGTGGTACAAAATGGCTACTTAGGCTCTAGCTATCAAATGTGCATTTTAGCAAGTATGAAAAAGGCACACACTCTCCTTTTAAGAACAACTTCCAGAAATCGAGCATACCACTTTTGTACCTACCCTGTGTTGGACAGACTCTAGATGACCCTCAAATATCCCATATTTTGGTACTCACACCTTTATGTAAATTCGTTTCCCTGAGTGTGAATAGAATTTATCATTTATTTCTAACAAATAAAACATGATGATGGGATATGACTTTTGTTATAGAAGATCGTACTTTCATCTCGCAAACGTATTCTTTACTGGCCTCCCCCTTGCTCGCTTTGATGAAGATGCTGACATTCAAAGAGGTCTACCTGACGAGAGTAGCTTCTGGTCCACAGTTGGTAAAGATCTGAGTCCCTCAGGTCCACAGAACTGAATCTTACCAAGAACTACATGAGCTTGAACATGGATCCTTCCCCAGTCGAGCCTCAGAAGAAACCTCAGCCCTAACTGCCACCTTGATTGCAGCTTTCTGAGAGATGCCGAAGCAGCTACAAAGAAAGCTGGAAAGTATCATCTTTCTTCTCATCAGCCATATGCTGGGCTTAAAATCAGAAATTCTATCACCTATGAGGAAGAGGAGAATGAATATTGGGGCCCAATCAGCAGTCTCTGCCCCAAGCAGGCTAAGTAGAAAAATAACCAAGAGAAAAATGAGAAATGCTATCAGAAGGCTAGATAAAGTACATTATTTCAAGCTATAGTGTTCTTATTATTAAATTTTTCAAACATTTAAGAACCAAAGAAAGAAAGAAATCCTCTGTCATAAAAAGAAATTCCAAATTATCTGTAGCTGGTGAAACTGCAAATTAGAATAATCTTTTCAGTGAAACTGTTTATAATGTATACTAAGAGCTAAGAGACGTCCACATCTTTTGACTCAGTAATTCTGCTCGTAAAACTGTACCTTAATGAATTATCCAAAACAGCGAGAAAGAAGACTGAAAAATACTGGTCACTGCAGAGATAACACTAACAGTAGAACTTGAAAATCACCTCAATATTCATGGATAGGTCAACCAATGAGCAAATCACATTTCATCTTGTCAATGAAATTATCGCAGTCATTAAAGATACTAATTACAAATCTATTTTGTAGCATTAACAAGTACAATGCAAAAATGCAAAGGAATGAAAGTAGAGTTCCAAAAACACTTTTTCTTTTAAAAGAATGAAAAGAAATACAAGAATGACCAAAGTGGATTGTTTTGGCTAATGGGATCGTTACAGTTGTTTTTGTCATGGTTCCCAAATTAACTGTAACGACTTGTGTCACTGACTAATTTAGAAATAGCGAGTTTGAGTAATAAAAACAGCTTCTTTAACAGGCTTCACGATCAAGATTTCAAACACTTTGGACTGCTTTTTACATATGTTATGTCATCTTCTTATGAAGTCGCTACCAATAATGTCCCCATTTTGTGGTCAAGGAACTGGGGGGCACCAAGTGCCCCACTAGGACATGGCAGGAAAGGATTTAAATCCACGTAGGTCCGATCTAGAGCCCAGCACTGAAACCACAGGGTGAGAGCAAAGAATAAGGGAAAGAATGGAGATAACAAGTAGGATTTTATGAAAGGAATGAATGGATAAGGCAAATCGTTCAGAACCCACAGGGGAGGAGAGAAATCACTACAGCTCATGAATTTCAAAGCAAGGAGTCCACAGTCGTCAGGTGTCACTGGGCTTATAGAACCTTTGTTTTAAAGCCAGGACATCGGACATTTCAAGAGCTCACTCCTTTGTGACCAAGCTTCTGATCCCTTGGAATGGCACACATAGGTTCCTTTTGTACCTTAAGGATCCGTCCGTGGTGGGAGGAATTAAGGCCTTGTGACTTCCATCGCCTGGCAACAGTGGGGCTCTCACGGCCTCCCTCACCAGCCCACTGGTTGGGTGATAATCCATCAGACGCCCACAAGGGCCATGGTGAAGGTGATTTCAAATCAAAGTCGAGGAAATAAGTGCTTTAAAAACTCTTCTCAGGAGTCAGTCAGTGACAGCAGGAATCAGATGTTGTGAGCTGAGGGATGCCTCTCTTGTACACCTGAGTTTTCAAATGTGATAAAAATTTACTTAGAGTTGAGGACATCCACTTGTAGAAATTTACACAGTTTGTGCTTTTCTTTAAAAAGAGTAGTTTTTAACTGCCTCAGTCCTGCCAACCGATGAATGTGTGGGGAGTTATGGGGTTGAAAACCAGTGTTTTGCAACGATCACAGTAAAGATTGTTTCAGAGAAGAATCATCAATAGATGTGAAATCTGAGGGGTAGAAAGGGAATGTGATGAGAGCAGGATATTTATTTGGTGTTAATGTGTCTCCCATCAGTCTCACTTTTGGGGTATTCTGGCCTTCTGTGTATAAACTCAATCCAATGGAGAAGAGCCTTCAGACCAACCCATATTGAAAACCATCCTATAAAATAACTGGCCTTGAGGCGCTCGGGCAGTTCAGTCGGTTAAGCATCCAACTCCTGATCTCTCCTCAGGTATTGATCTCAGGGTCATGAGTTTGAGCCCCGTGTCTTGCTCTGCGCTGGGCGAGGAGCCTGCTTAAGATTCTCTCTCGCTCTGCCCCACCCTGCACCCCCACCAAATAAGTAAATAAATCTTTAAAAAAATAAAATATATTTTTAAAAAATAAAAAATAAACTAAAATGTCTGGCCTTTCCTCTACAAAAATGCCAGTGTTACAAAAATGAAAGATTAAGTCTTAAGAAACAATTCCAGATTGAAGGAGAATAAAGAGACATGATAATTTAACACAATACCTGACCCTAGACCGTGTATCCTAAACTAGAGGGAAAACCCATATAAAGCTCATTATTGGAACAACTGACCGCCTTGGGATACGGACCTGAGAAAGTAGTAGTCAATGTTACATTTGCAAGTTGTAAACTGTATTACGGTTGCATAAAGAATAACCATGTTTCCAAAAAATACATGTTGACGTAATCAGCACACTGAGGCCATCACTGTGATGTGTGTGTGGTGTGTGTGGAGAGAGAGAGAGAGAGAGAGAACAAATGAGACAAAACGTTAACAAACTGGTGAATTTGGGAAAAGGGCATACAAGAATTCTCTGAATTGGTCTAGAGCTTCCTGGTAGCTGTGAAATTCTTTCAAAATAATAAATTGAAAAATATATACCTATATTTTTATTTTAGGAATAGGTATATATATTCCCGAGTGAATTAAGGGCTTCCCCTTCTTTCTTCTCATTCTCATCCACTTAGGACAATCCTTTCAAATGAAAGACCAACGCTTTGTATTTTTATTCTCATTTTCATCCTTAGCAAGATAAATCTCTTTCCTCGCTAGTAGCTTTGTATGTTGTTTTATCTTCTAGTTTTCTTTTGAGGTAGGTAAGAAATGAGAATTTTCCTTCCTAGTTGACACATGAGAGAAAAGGAAAAACTGGACGTAGAGAGCATCCTAGCTGGGAGAGGGCAGGCCCCATTTGGATTTTGTAGTAGGGCTCCGTGGGTCCCTGGTGACCACAGGGACATAGGTGGGGGTTTGGAGCCGAGTGTGAGCCCAAGGCCAAAGGAGACTCCGGGGCGTTTGTGGGGAGCCCCACTGTTGTCACCAGCTCATTCCTTCCCGGCTTGTCCCCAGGAGCCCCAGTGCTCCCATTAAAGAGGCAGAGCCCAGGATTCAGCCTTTGGGGTCCTATTCTAACCCAGAGACCATCCTCCCTCTTCTCCCCAGCAAGGCTGTCATGACACCCCCCACCCCCACCCCCGCCATTCCTCTTAGACTCATTTCCATTTAGTTAGAAATGCACTTCCCTGGTGATTCCCTTGCCGGCCTCTCCTGTATTTAATCATGCCTCGCCCCTCCCCAAACTATTTGAAATTAATTGTTATCCAACAGGGCCCAAACCTCTCCTACCCTCATCTTATTGCATGGCACTCCATTTCCTTAAGTTATAGCAATAATTAAACTGTGCCTTAATTAAGTAAGCCCTACCCTCCTGTTACAGCAGTCCCATTCAGGCAATTTCCTTCCGGTAATTTCCTTCATTTCGATATTATTACTCACTCCCACTGCAGTTAGAGGGATAGATGCACAGACACAGGATGAGATTGTACGTTGCCTTTGGTTGTTGATTAACTACCTTGGCGACATTTGTAATTTCTACAACTCTATAAAACCTACATCCTTGTTTTCTCCCTCCCAAATCTCTTCTTCTGGGGAAATATAAAAGCAAACTCTTCTGCCTTTTTCTGACTGAAATGCAGTGAGCAAATAAATCTCCAGGCCCGGGGAAGCATGGATATTTATAGCTCTTGCTATTATCCACATCAGGAAACATGACAGACTGGAGGATCCGTATTCAGAGTGCCTTACACGAAGTACTTCTGAAGGTTAGTATGGCTGGACCCAGGCCCCAGTTAAGTCCTGGCCTCGCAGCTGGGAATCCAACTGAGCATTTCTATGTAATTTGTTGGAGACCCAACCTAGTATCTATGGGACACAAGGGGACCTTCCATTTTATCCAGGACTGAGGGGTTGCCTAAAATCCGGGACTTTCAGTGTTAGAACCAGGACAGTCCAGGAGAAAGTGGGACAGCTGGTCACCTAAAAGGCAAGTCTCTAAGAGAAGGTCCTTTTCCTAATGAGCTGTGTCCAAACTAGCCTCGTAGCTTCTGTGAGGATTGAATCGTTATCAACATTGAATCATACTGGACAACTAGGAACTTCCATGTCTATAGTTAAGGCCCTAATGATAGAAAATTCCTTTCTCCCCATACGAAGAGTAGGCACTCCTCAGGCAATCGTCAGCATCCCTCTTCTCAGTGGCCAGCCCATCCTGCCTGAAGGATGGGCAGTAACCAGTCCTGTTCCTGCTCCCCAGTGAAGGATTGGAATGACAGGAGTTGCGAGGGTCTAAGTTTGAGGAGAACAGGTGGAGGCAACAACTCAGGGCTCCAAACCTAGGTCAATTCTGTAGGACCGAGCAAAAAGCAGATTTAAAATCCAAGAAGAGCAAACTGGACCAACGGATCTTTATTTTACAGAATTATCGGGGTTGCTTGTTACATAAGTAATAGCTGGCATGTATGAAGCCTTCTTATGTAACTGGCTCTGTTCTAGGCCTGTTAAATGGACTTATTAAATAAATCCTTCTTTGAGGTGGGTATTAAGGCCTTTTCATCACTTGACAGATGAAGCAGAGGGAAGTTAAGTAATTTCCCCCAAGATCCCACAAATTTCAAGGGAAGGAACAGGTAATCACCAGAGTTTGAGTTCTTAATCATTGTTAGACTCCTTCTCCTGGGCTATGCTCTTTCTGTTAGTGTACAGATTTCTAGTCCCAGCCTGATGGCGTGAGAAGTTTCTTCTGGGTCAACTATCTGGGTAACAAAGCTGAAGTGAGATCCAGGGATCTGAGTTCAAAACAAGAGCCTAGAAGGTTCTGACACAGGGAGAGGCAGCATCTAAGAGGCAGGAACTAAGGGATGTGTGCAACCTAGCAGACATGCAGGGGGCCCGGGCTCCCAGCAGAGACTCTGGACAGCGAGTAGGTTCATAGCAGTGGTCCTCATCCTGGATGCTACCAACCGATGTCCCGGCTTTAGCAATGGACTCTTGTCCCCCCATCATGACTGACCAGTGAGGGAGGTAGGACTGAGAGCCAATGATCTTAACCAGGCTGGCAGAGGCAGCGGCGAGCACCTTCCTTCCCCTGGCCGATGACTTTGCTCTATGAGAAGCAAGCACAAGACCAGAGCCCTAAGCTGCATTCCTAAGCTCGAGCTACTAAATGGCTGGAAGGGACCCAGGGCCACCACTTTGAACCCTTGGAGATGAGGTGGCTGTGTGGGCTGGAAAATGGTGTGGGCTGAATGTGCGAGCCGTCTAAAACAGGGAAATGCTGGTACGCTTGACAGGATTTTCAAACACTTAAAAGGACCCCAAGGCCAGCTGGTTAGGCCAGATAGGTGGTCTGAGCAGTTCCAGTTGGTAAGAACAGAAAATTGTATCACGCTGGTTTCAGCCCCAGTCATGATCTCAGGGTCATGGTGTCGAGCCCCATACGGGGTTGCATGCTCTGCCCTTGCTCTCCTTCTCCCTCCCTCCTTCTCTCTCTTTCTCTCTCAAATAAATGAATAAATAAAGTCTTTTTTAAAAAATAAAATAAACGGGGGGCGCCTGGGTGGCTCAGTGGGTTGAGGCCTCTGCCTTCGGCTCGGGTCATGATCCCGGGGTCCTGGGATCGAGCCCCGCATCAGGCTCTCTGCTCAGCGGGGAGACTGCTTCCTCCTCTCTCTCTGCCTCTGCCTACTTGTGATCTCCATCTGTCAAATAAATAAATAAAATCTTTAAAAATAAATAAATAAAATAAATAAAAATAAAATAAACGGGAGTTCTCATTCCCTGGCTCTTCCCCAGTGTCAGCATTTGCATTTCCGGAGTGGCAAATCAGAATCTCTGTGCTTTGAGCAATGACTCATGGTCCTCTGGGCACGTGCCTGCACGCATGTGTGCGCGTGTGTGCGTGTGTGCGTGTGCGTGCGTGTGTGTGAGACAGAGAAACTGGCAGAGAGAGAGACAAGTACAATAGCTTGTGCAAAGACCTCCCTTGCTACAGATATTGATGTAAGTACAGCTTGAAGCCTGTTTTCTTCCCCAGAAGTAATCACGGTACATGCTTCAGCCTCTCTTTAATGTGCCTGTGTTCTGGAAGCTGAACGTCTCCAGTTGAGGAGAGCGGAGCTGTTATGTTTCCCCTATCTACCAGTAAGCCACTGCCTTAGAGAATTGATGGACATAATACAGGCTTTTGTTGCCTTCTCCTATCCTTGCTCATGGAGATTGTTAGGTAACACAGCCTCGCCAGACAGACTGCTATTCCTGATCAAAACTCCCCAGATTTTCTGGGCAGACTGTTTCACCTACCAGCCAGCCGTTTGTAGAGGGAGAGATAATGAAGCAAAATTAATATCATACCCACGCTCTTTCTTCTAACAGGCTCCGCAGCTGGCTGTTCCTGCTGGGCTTTTTTCCCCCTTCTTTGTTATTTGTAAAAGAAAAAAAGAAAAGGAAGAACAATTAGGAACATGATTTTAAGGTGCGTGTGCCTGGTGGAACCCTTTTAAGTGATTTTCAGAAGCACCGGATTCCCACAATTCCTTGTGCCCTGGGCTGGTCTGGCCCAGATTTCTTATTTCAATGACATCCGTTCTTCAGCCTGATTGTGTTCTGGTCTCTTCTCGAATGACAATACCCAGGGGATAAAACATTTCCCTTCTTTTTTTCTTTTTGTCTTTATTTTAAGGGCAATTCCCTTCCTCCTTTTATTCAACTGCCAAAAGGAATTCTCGTTCTCATCAATGGCTCTGGTTGACTAAGACTAACCACAGGCAGATGTATGGACAGAACTTAAACCTGGTAGCCTGATACATTTCACCCATTGTAGGTGAGCCCCTGTCTAATTCACTCTGTGGAAGCCTGAATTTTCAATTGGGTTATGGTAGCATTTAAAGGGATTGCTTGCAAAAAGAATTCTCCCAAGACTGATTCCTGTATGTGATTGTTTACACATCATTCACTACAATTAAAGATGGGTGGAAATTTTGCAGAAGAAGAAAATCGAATTTTGAGAAAAACTGAGCGTCAAATTTAAACGATATTTTTATTTTTTAAAAGTTAGATGTTGATGAAATTTGATGAATCAAATGATACAATCAGAGGCTCATCCACAATTACAAGAAACAAACTAATAGAACTATCTTATCGTTACTTTCCGATAAAGACGTAAATGCAAATTAGCTCATTATCAGGTAGAAGGGGGAAAGAATGCTCCTTTCTGTTGGAAAAAAGGCAGCCACAGAAAGAAGATTGCAAAAGTTCCACAGTGCTTTTTCTCCTTTAAACTCCTTGATAATCCAGTAAATGAAAAATAGTATCTCATTGTCCTAGTTTGTATTTCTCTATCCATGAAAGAAAAACTTCTTTCCATATGTTTACGGTCATTCAGATTTTCTCCTCTCTGAAAGGTCTAAAACTATTTTCTTGGTTGACTTTTTAAAATTTGTTTATAGGGGTAATTTTTATATTATAAATCTATGCTGTCCAATATAGTAGCTACTAATCACTGTTGACCCCCTGAACTGTACTTAGTCTAAATTGAGATGTGCTCCAAGCATAAAATAGACACTGGATTTCAAAGACTTGGCACAAAATATAGAATGTAAAATATCTTATAATAATTTTCTCTTGATTACCTGTTGAAATAATACTGTTTAGGATATAGTGGTTCACTAAAGCATATTATTAAAATTAATTTCACTCATTTCTTCTTATAAGGGACTGCTAGAATAATTTTTTAAAGCTACTTCTTAACATGGTTACTAGAAAATTTTAAAATACACACATGGTGAACAAATGGGGGGAAGAGGAATCCCCATCCCCATCCCTTCCTACCCCCTCCAGGAGATACCAATTCTACAATACATGGATCAATTCCTTCTGTGAGGAGTCTAGAAAACAGTTCAGAGGCCCCCGCACCTCAGGCAAGTGTGAAACCAGATACGTCAAAGTGAGGAGGAAAATACAGGGCGCTCACTTGCCATATTCCCTCCCACCTAGCTCAGCGTAGTGCAGTCAGGAGAAACTCCCAACTCCTGGCTTCTCCAGGGGAGGGGAAAGGGAAGACTGGAACATGTATGTGTGTAATGTTCAGACTTTCCAGGGGCTGCTTGAGGAACTGGTTTCTGTGTTGCCTGAATCTAAGCATGTAATAGGAAAGCGTGCTGATTTGGTGGCAGCAGTGAAGAAAAGAGAAGGTTTAAGCTGTCACCCCCTCACTTGCCATTGTCCCTCCCCCCACTCAGAGCAAGTGGGGGGAACCTCCAAATTGTAGCTTGTCCCTGGGGAGAGGAAGAGTGGAAGTGCCCATTTAATGCCCCACCTGTTCAGAGGGCATCCAAAGGGACTGCTTTCTGGTATACCTGTTTCAAAGCAGTTGGAACCCACAGATGGAATTCCTTTTGGCGTAATCTAGATGGCAGGGGGCTGCCGGAAACAAAGGAGATCCTGGTAGCCTGCTGCAGCACCAAAGGACCCATAGTACAGCAGATAGAGACTGATACAGCTCAGGGGCCTCTCTCTGGAGTGGAAGGAGGGGAGAATAGAGTGGAGCATGTGTCCAACATTCTGGCTTCTCACAGGCTACCTGAGGGACTGGCTTCTGTGTCATCTGACCCAGAGTACTGACAGAGTTGGAATGTTCCAGAAGCTAGAGGACTGCTGAGAAGAATAGAGAGCTTGGCAGTGTGTGGCATTTCCAGAGAATCTCCAGAGAACTAGAGTAAGGGATTATATGCTCCTGAAATCCTGAAAAACTGGCAAATCCTTCTAATTGAAAATTAACTAATTGGAATTGGACATAAGTCCAGAAAGAATGCATTCACAGAAAAGGTTTGAGAGACCCCCAGAATCTATGATTGGACTGATTGGGAAAAGCCTTTCCCTGTATGAAGCAAATCCATAAAGACTAGGAGAGGTGGCTATTTTTTCAAACACAAACACGAAATTACAAGGCGCCTAAAGAAACAGGAAACCATGATCCAGCCAAAGGAACAAAATAAATCTCTGAAAATCAACCCTAAGAAAATGGAGGTATGCAAATTCCCTAAAAAAGAATTCAAAATAACTGTCATAAAGAAGCTAGATAAACTCAGGAAAGTGATGTGTCAACAAAAATGAGAATATCATCAAAAATATAGAAAATATATTTTAAAAAAAAATCAAATTCTGGAGCTGAAAAATACAGCAACTGAATTTAAAAATTCACTAGGGGGTTTCAACAGACTTGATCAAACAAAAGAAAGAATCAGTAAACTCAAAAATAGGTTGTTTGCAATTAACCAGTCAGAGAAGGATTGGAAAGGAAAAAAAGATGAAAAGAGTGAAGGAAATCTATAGGACTTTTAGGACACCATCAAGTGGATAAACATACACATTATGAAAGTCCCAAAAGAAGAGGAAAGGGTAGAAAACCTATTTGAAGAAATAGCGGCTGAAAACTTTAGAAATTTAGTGAAAGAAATGGACTTTCAGATTCAAAAAGTCCAAAGAACTCTAGGTATAACTTACCCCAGAATGTTCACATAGAATCATATCATAATCAAATTCTTAAAAGTCAAAGACAAAGAGAAATTTTAAAAACAGCAAGAGAAAATCAACTTGCCACATACAAGGAAATCACATAAGACTATCACCCAGTTTCTCAGTAGAAACCATGTAAGCCAGAATGGAATGGGATGATATATTCAAAGTGCTAAAAGAAAACAAAAACAAAAACAAAAATGAAAAACCTACCAACAAAGAATGCTATATCCAACAAAATAGTCCTTCAAATATGAAGGAGAACTACTTTCCCAGAGATACAAAACCAGAAGGAATTCATCACTACTGCCTTATGAGAAATGCTTAAAAAGGGTCCTTCAAGTTGAAATGAAAAGATGCCAGATATCAATATGAAAGCATATGAAAACACAAAGCTCACAGGCAAAGGTAAATATATCAACAAATACAGAATACTGTAATACTATAATGGTAGTACATACATCACTTTTAATTGTGGTATAGAGTTAAAATACAAAATAACCATAACTATAAAAATATATTAATGGATGCACAAAATATAAGAAGTAATTTGTAACATCAATAACAAAAGGGGAGGATAAAGGAATAGAGTTTTGTAAGCAATTGAAGTTAATTTGTTATCAGCTTAAAATAGATCCTTATAACTATGAGGTATTTTATATTAGCCCCAGGGAAACCACAAAGAAAAAAAGTGGAAA
Source organism: Enhydra lutris kenyoni (assembly GCF_002288905.1). Classification (NCBI taxonomy): domain Eukaryota; kingdom Metazoa; phylum Chordata; class Mammalia; order Carnivora; family Mustelidae; genus Enhydra; species Enhydra lutris. The sequence continues at coordinate 18,009,328 of NW_019154095.1, read as the reverse complement.
TACATTAAAGAAATTGAGAAAGAAATCAAAACATGTCACTACAAAAAAAAATTAACAGAATGAAAGGAGGAGAGCAAGAAACAAAAAAAGGAACAAAAAAGCTACAAGTAGACAGAAAAGTAACAAAATGGCAATATTAAGCCCTTCCCTATCAATAATTACTTTAAATGTAAATGGTTTAAACATCCCAGTCAAAAAACTATATAGTAGCAGAATGGGTAGAAAAACATCCAAACATACAAAAAGATCTAACTATATACTGTCTATAAGAGATTCACTTTAGATCTAAGGACACACATGGGCTGGAAGTGAAAGGATGGAAAAAAGTATTCCGTACGTATGTTAACTGAAAGAGAGCAGGAGTGGTTATACTTTCATCGGACAAAATAGACTTTACATCAAAAATTGTCACAAGAGACAGAGAAGGACATTATATAATCATAAAAGGGTCAATTCACCAGGAAGATATAACAATTATAAATGTATATACACGTCCCATCAGAGCACCCAAACATGAGAAGCAAACATTGACAGAACTGGAGGAATAAATAGACAGCAAGATAATTGATTTCAACACCCCCAGTTTCTCTTTTATCTTTAAAGATGTTCTTAAATTTATTCATTTGACAGAGAAATCACAAGTAGGAAGAGAGGCAGGCAGAGACAGAGAAAAGGGGAAGCAGGCTCCCCGCCCAGCAGAGAGCCCAATGTGGGGCTCAATCCCAGAACCCTGGAATCATGACCTGAGCCCGAAGGCAGAGGCTTTAACCCACTGAGCCACCCAGGTGCCCCTAAAGAACTCATTCTTGAACATCCAGTGGGTCAAAGAAGAAATCAAAAGGCAAATTTAAAAATATCTTGAGACAAATAAAAATGAAAACACCAAAACGTGTTGGATGTACCAAAAAAACAGTACTAAAAGGGAAGATTATAGCAGTAAATGTCTGCATTAAAGAAAAAAAGAAGATAGTTCTCAAATAAACAACCTACCTTTACACCTCAAGTAACTAGAATAATAAGAACAAAGTAAGCCTAAATTAACTGAAGAAAGGAAATAATAAATATTACAGCAGACATAAACAAAATAGGGACTAAAAAAATTAGAAAAAGTAAATAAAACTAAGAGTTGGGTTTTTGTTTTTATTTTAAAGATCAACAAAATTGACAAATCTTTAGCTAGACTAAGAAAAAAAAAAAGAAAATATTCGAATAAATAAAACCCAGAAATGAAAGAGAAAATATTACAACTGGTACCTCAGAAATAAAAATGATTATAAGAAATTATTATGAACAATTATATGCCAACAAATTAGATAACCTAGAAGAAATAGCTAGATTTCTAGAACATACAACCCACCAAGACTTAGTCATGAAGAAACAGGAAGTCTGAATAGACCCATAATGAATAGGGAGATTGAATCAATAACCAAAAATTTCCCAAAAAAGAAACAACAGGGCTGAGATGGCTTCACTGAAGAATTCTAACAAACATTTAAAAATAACAAAAATAATGTCAATCCTTCTCATATATTTCCCAAAATTTGAAGATGAGGGAACACTTTCAAACTCATTTTATGAGGCTTTCATTGCTCTGATACCAAAGCTGGACAAAGACACTACAAGAAGAGAAAATAGCACGCCAATATCCCTAATGAATACAGATGCAAAATCCTCAGCAAAATACTAGCAAGTCTAATTCAACAGCACATTAATCATAGACTATGACCAAGTGGGATTTATCTCTGGGATACAAGGATTGGTCAACATCTGCAAGACAACCAATTAATGAGATAACACCACACTAACAGAACAAAGGATAAAAATTACATGATCAACTTAATAGGTGCAGTAAAAACATTTGGAGAAATTCAACATCCTGTCATGGTAAAAAAACAAAACAAAACAACGAAATAGAAATAGAAGGAAATTACTTTAACATAATAAAAATAATATATGTAAAGTTCCAAGTAACGTCACATTCAGTGGTGAAAACTGAAATATTTTCCTCTAAGATCAGAAACAAAGCATGGATGCCCATTCTTACTTCTTCTATTCAACATCGTACTACAAGTCCTACAAAGAGCAATGAGGCTAAAGGAGCAAAGTCATCCAGATCCAAAAGGAAGAAGTAGACGTATCTGAAGATGACATACTCTCCTATATAGATAACCCTAAATATTCCACAAAAACATTAATAGAACTAGTTAACAAATTCAGCAAAGTTGCGGGATACAAAACCAACACACAGAAATCACTCATGTTTCTATACACTAATAATGAATAATCCAAGAAGTAAAGTAAGAAAACAATCTCATTTACAATAGCATCCAAAAAATAATAAAATACTTAGGATAAACTTAACCAAGGAGATGAAAGACTTACACACTGAAAACTGCACATTACTGAAAGAAATTTAAAAAGATGTAAAGAAATGGAAAGATATCCTGCGTTCGTTGTTCGGGAGACTTAATATTGCTAAAATGTCCCTATTTCCAAAGAAATCTACAGATTCAATCCACATCAAAACACCCAATGGCATTTTTTGTAGAGAGAAGAAATAGCAACAAAAACCAGATAACCCGATTTAAAAATGGGCACAGACTTGATCAGACATGTCTCCAAAGAGTACACACAGATGACCAACAGGTAATATGAAAAGATACTCAGTATCACTCATCATCAGAGAAATGTAAATCAAAACCACAACGAGATTATATCACATCACACCTATCAGAATGGCTAAAATCAAAAACAAGAAACAACAAGTGTTGATGAGGATGTGGAGAAATTAGAATGCTTGTGCATTGTTGGTGGGAATATAAATTGGTACAGCCACCATGGGGGAAACACCATAGTTTCCCCCAAAAAATTAAAAAAAAAAAAAAAAGTAGAACTACCATTTGATCCAGCAACCCCACTTCTGGGTATTTATACAAAGGAATTGAAAACAGGATCTTGAAGGATATTTACACTCCTGTGCTCATTGCAGCATGATTTACAGCATTCAAGACCTGGAAACAAGCTTAATGTCCACAGATATATCCACAGATACATGCGTAACCAAAATGTGGCTTATACTTAAATTAAATGTTCTTCAGCTTTCAAAAAGAAGTAAGTCCCTTCATATACTACCACATGGATGAGCTATGAGGACGTTACGCAAAGTGACATAAGCTGGTCACAGGAGGACAAATAATGGATGATCCTATTTATGTGAGGTATCCAAAGTAGTCAAATTCACAGAAACAGAAAGTAGAATGGAGGTTGCCTGAGCTTGAAAGGAGGAGAAATGGGGAGTTCCTACTCATGAGTGTAGAGTTTCACCCACACAAGATGAAAAAGTTCTAGAGATCTGCTGTACAGAAACGTACCTATGGTTAACAATACTGTCCCACACACTTAAAAATTTGGTAAGTGAATAGATCTCACTTTACATGTTCTTTTATCACAATGAAAAAATATGCATGGCTTGCCTTAGCTTCCTGTTGGATAGTTCTCCTCCAGATGCTAATATTTTGTCTAACTGTAACTATTTCCTTCTAAGTTATGTCTTACCTTCTCACTTTATGGCGATGTCTTTGATACCAAAAAAATATTCTAAAGTATTGCATCAAATCTTAAAAGTTTTCTTAGAGATTATGCTTTTAATATTACTTCCTATATTATTCCCTATATTATTTATCCAAAAATATTCTACATTTTATTGCAATTGCTTTAAACTTATTTTTTTCTCTTGTTTAAAACCTTATTCTATCTGGAATTATGTATGTATGTTGCGAGGTTCAGATAGTTTTTTTTTTCTCAACAGAGAGAGGGAGAGGTGGGGAGGGGCAGAGGGAGAGAGAAAGAGAGAGATAGAAGCTTTTTTTTTTAATTAATTTTATTTTTTCAGTGTTCCAGAATTCATTGTTTATGCACCAAGCCCAGTGCTCCATGAAATATGTGCCCTCCTTAACACCCACCACCAGGCTCACCCAACCTCCCACCCCTTTCCCCTCCAAATCCCTCAGTTTGTTTCTCAGAGTCCACAGTCTCTCTTGGTTTGTCTCCCCCTCCAATTTCCCCCAATTCACTTTTCCTTTCCTTCTCCTAATGTAAGGAGAGAGAGAATCTTAAGCAGGCTCCACACTGGGGATCAGTCTCACAACTCTGAGATCATGACTTGAGCCGAAATCAAGATTTGGATACTTAACCGATTGAGACACCCAGATGCCCCAATTTTTTGTTTGTTTTGAAAACCACTGTCCCTCCTATTTATTAAGCAATAGATCCTTTCCTCCACGGATTTGTAAAGCCATCGCTATCATAAATCCAGTTTCTATGGTGTGCACGGATGTGCTTCTGAGCTCTTTGCTCCCTATCATCGATCTCTTTGCTCTTTTACCCCCATGCCACTCTCTGATTTGCTATGGTTTTGTAATACATCTTGTCCCTGGTAGGTAGTTCCCTGCTTTGCATTTTCAGTTGTTGTTAGAACTTGCCAGTTTCAGGATTGGCTCCCTCTAGCTCTACTGAGGATGTGGTGTTGAGCAGCTCGGCTCTGGACCCTCCCCACAGAGATGGTGTATTTCCAAGCCCTAGACCTGAAGTCACGTGGGTCAGGTCTCCATCTTGAGAGAATTTGTTTCCTCTGCTGGTACCTGGAAATGGGGCCATTTCACACTCTGCCCCCAGGCTACTTCCCAGCTTCTATCTACTATGAAGCGTGTTCTCTAACCCCACACAGCATTCCAGCTTCCCTCTATTATATGGTATACATTGGCAGCTCCCAGTGGACCACGGAGTGTCAGCCTCCCCCTTGTTGCTCCTTATGCTCCTTTACCAGAATGCTTTGGGTGTTCCTTTGGTTTCTGTTCACAATGATTTTCTTTCCTATTTTCTTTTTATTTTTTTTAAGATTTATTTACTTATTTGAGAGAGAGAGTGCTCACACGAGGTTGGGGGTGGGCAGAGGGAGAGAGAACATAAAACAGATTCCCTGCTGAGTGTGGGGCCAACATGGGGCTTGATCTCCCCACCCTGGGATCATGACCTGAGCCGAAACCAAGAATGGGAAGCTTAACTGACTGCACTGCCCTGATGCCTCTTCTTTCCTGTTTTTAAGCACATCTACACGGTTTTAATATCCTCTCATTATTTCATCTGTCATGTCACTGTATATTAGGAAAGAAGGAGAAATTTTCTGCACACATCGGATCCACCATTAGCACTTACAGAAGTGTATTTTTTAATATGGGAAGATATTTATGACATATGTGAGGGGGGGAATTAGAAAAACAGGACAAATGGATCCTCTCATTTAAAATATTTACAAGTAACCTATGAGCTCATGTAAATATATCAAGGGAGACTTTATTAATTCTTTGCAGGCTGACTGGGCGGAGGTAGGGTTGGGTTACACCAGATGATAGACAATAAGAAATACAAGAGGAAGAATGAACAGGAATTTTTGAATGCTGCTCATTCAGTCCCTTTTGCAACTGCAGGGACCTCAGCGCTGTTCAGAACACAGTAGTGGCTCTCTGCTCTAGTCTGACAAACCTAGAATAAATGCAACAACTCATGTGACAATCATGGGACAATTTGCCTTGTCATCCCCTCACTGATCTCTGCTTTACTCTGTCATTCACAGGACCTGGTTCCTGTCTCTCCTTCATGTCGGCCACTGCCAAGTGTTGCAGCCACGTCTCCCTGCTCTCTCTCTCTCTCTGTCTTTCTCTCTCTCTCTCTCAGTTTCCGCTTGCTCACGGCTCTGACTGTTCCTGGCTTCGGTTCATTCCTTTTTCTCTTTGTACTTCTTCACCTTTGGGCTTATTATCCCACCTACCTCTGGCTTTTCTCCTGTTCCAGCTGCAAAAGAAGGATCTGAGGATTCATTTGGTTCTCCACTATTCAGTATGGAACACCCTTTTTGCTCAAAGTTCTGGGAATAGTAAGGGATTATTTCTCTTGAATGCAATCGAGAGCAGACACATACGGAAATTTGTCTCTAGAAGCCCCGTGGAGGGAGAGTCAGAGAATCCAAGTGTCAGCATCTGTCTTGCAGGAGATCACCCACCCTGGAAGAGGGTACTTAAGTGGAAATAAACCCAAGATTTGTCTTCAAAACCAAATTGATAGGATGACAATTATGATCACATCTGTTTTGTAAAACTCGGAATGATATGATTATGATGATGTTGATGGCATCTCACATTTGCATAGCAAATATAGTATAAAATGGGATTTTGTACATTTCATCTTACTTGATTTCTACAGCAATTCTGTGTAGACAAGACATGAGTTATTATCCCCATTTTATAGTTGAGAAACTGGCACTCAAGAGAGACTTAGTAAAATTGTAGAGTATATATATAGGATTCAGCAATGTTGACTGAGGTCCATTGTTTTTTCCAGTATACTTTAAAACCCAATAATAAAAAATGTAAATTATTTCCTTCAGGAAGTACCATTATACCCTCTTCAGTCACTTAAATAATATGACATATGTACAACTCAACTCACAACTATATTCCCATATGTTCAATTCAATTCAATTTAATCCATTTGTTTTCTTTTCTTCTCCCAGCTGTATCCTTTTCTTATGGAAGTGATACTTTGGGGATGTCCAGTCCTGATGTTTTTACATTCCTATCATATGACACTTTGGCTCCTTGAAGCCCATCTGGGACAATGGCAGAGCCTACTTTATCTGAATAGGTTTGAGGCAGCCAAATCTCCACCAGTTGGAGAAGCAAGGAATGTTTCACTTATAGTAAATTTAAAATATTAATGTTAAGTTCACAGCCCTATACATCTGCCAGCAATATTCTCATACCAAAATTGCCAAGACTCACCCTACAAAGTTACATTTTCAGTTTAGCATAAAACATAATGTATTAGTTAGGTTTATATCTGATGGTAAATAACAAAAAATTTTACTACGATGATTCAAGGAAGTAGAGGTTGATTTTTTAAATATACATTCCAAGAAGTCCTGAGTGTCTAGACAGTCACGTGTTAAGATGCCCTCAGGGAAGCAGGTTGTCCCTCCCACCTCCTGGTCACCTCCTGGGCAGCTGGGTCTCCAGGCATCATGCTTTGTTTTTTTCATGTAAATAGCTTTCCTAGAAAACCCTACAAAGGAATTCCCTCTAGGTCAAGATCTTGTCACCAGAACTAGCTAACATGGTGACTCTTCTCTGCAAATACAGCTGGGAAATTGGAACCAGGCTTGTCACGACTGATTGTGATCACTCACAATCCATTCCGTGAGGCAGGACTCATGGCTCCTCCAAACAAAATTGAGGTTTGGTTGTGGTGAGGGGGATGGCCACTTGTGGATCCAACATGTGGTGATGCTGATGGGTACTCAAGCCCAGGGAAAATAAGGAAATGAGGTCAAGTAGCCTTAAAAAATGGGCAAGAAAGAAACCCCACTGGTGTTCCTACTCCCGATCCCAAATATGGGAGGAGTAGGTTGCTTTACCTATTTCTGAGTGGATTCCAATGGGAGTTATGTTTCAAAACTGCTCTGGTCAGTAACAACATTTCTGTGTACACCTATATTTTAAAATAGATTTCATTGTCTTTAAAGAGCTTTGGAGGGGTACCTGGGTGGCTCAGTCAGTTGAACGTCTGTCTTTGGCTCAGGTCATGATTCCAGTGTCCTGGGATCGAGTTCCATGTCTGGTTCCCCGCTCAGTGGGGAGCCTGCTTCTCCTTCTCCTGTGCCCATACCCTCCCCCAAACTGTTTGTGCTTTCCTTCTCTCAAATAAATAAATAAAATTTTTAAAATAAATAAATAAAAATCTTTAGAGCCCTATAATCTCACAAGGCACAAAGGGCTACAAGTGGGATGCATTCTGAGCAGCAATAGAGCTGGCCTGGGATGGCTTTGTCAACTAGCATCATTTTACCAAGAGGCTTATAATGTTTCAATTTACTAAAATGTCTCAGAGTCATTTTCATTATCCTTATTGACAATTAGCTTTAATGGCAAAGTGAAATAATTAGGCAGCAGTACGTCTGAAGCATATAGCTCTTCTGTTATAAAAGAGCTCAGGGTATAAAGGCAAGTTTACCTAGTCTTGGGCCCTTTTTCATTGGTTCCAAAGTGGTATGAAGCTAAGATCATGGTAAGAAGCTAGGGGAAATACAGTCGCTGAATTCATTAGCAGAATTAATGTTCCATGTGGCATTCAAGCTATTGCCTTAGAAACTATCTACAATAATTAATAGAAAATGTGCTACAATAATTAATGGTATTTTGGTAACTTCTTTGCCAGTGTGCATTGCAAAGAGCACTAGTATTTAATACTCCCATTTCTTTTGTGTTGTTTCTGCTTGTTGGAAGACATTTTGCCAGTAGCTAACCTACATTTAACATCCTTGCTTATTGACTTTGTCAAAGTTAACAGAACTGTAATTTGCCTCTCGGTCACTGTCTTAAAATTAGAGAACACAGAAACTGGGGAGGATTTCAATCAGTGTTTCTCAATGGAGAGACAGTTCCAATCTTGGTCAGAATATGTGTTCCTTTGGCAGGAGACTGACCCCCCACACTGTCTGGCATTTATCATCCCTCGTCTCTAGGCACTGAATGCCAGTGGCAACCCCTCAGTCATTTTGATGACCCCATACACTCCCACACATTCCCGAATATTCTGTAAGGACACAGTTGAGGCATAGACAGATCCAGAGAATGTCTTAAATTTACAGATGTCGAAGGTAAGATGCCCAGCAGCCCGGCTCATACAGTAATTGGTGGGCAGACCCGGAACCCAAGACTGGAACTCTTGAGTGTGGAGAACGTCACACAACAATGGGTTTTCTCTGCCATCTTATGGAAAGTTCATAATGTCCTCTCTTGTGCAGAATAACTATTTGAGGGGCTTCTGGGTGGCTCAGTGGGTTAAGCCTCTGCCTTCGGCTCAGGTCATGGTCTCAGGGTCCTGGGATCGAGCCCCGCGTCAGGCTCTCTGCTCAGCAGGGAGCCTGCTTCCCTTCCTCTCTTTCTGCCTGCCTCTCTGCCTACTTGTGATCTCTGTCTGTCAAATAAATGAATAAAATAAAAATCTTTAAAAAAAAAAAAAAAAAAGAAGAACTATTTGATCAAGTTTGCTGCAGAACAGAGAATCCAGTCAAAACCATTGGGATTCATTAGCAGAGAGTCATCTATGACAAATGGCATCTCAAAAAACAAATAAGGAGAGGTATTTTGTATTAGGGCGCTAGCCTAGAAATTATTTGGAGAGACCTTACATTTCTTACAGAGTTGGTCAATGGGCAAGAGTGTTCTGTTTAAGGATGTTGGAAGTAAGGGCCAAGTCAGAGAGCTTCCAGAAACAAGACATCTGGGGGCCCAGAGAAGCACATGAACGCCATGCTTATGGATTCCGAGGAGAGAGTTCAGACATATTTGTGATAATACTTTTGCCACTTCTTTTTTCCAGATGAGCTATTATTTGGTAGTATTTTCTACCATGGCCATGCCTTCTCCCTAGCAGTGGAGCAACTCCCCTCTACTGCTAGTGGTATTCCTGTTGCCCTCCTTGCTAGTCACCAGAGGACACCTATGCTCACTTAGTCATTCCACAAAAGGGGCACAAAACAGTACCCTCAATGTAATGGACATTATGCTAAATGTTACGATACAGATGGAAAATGCAGGAATGTGCAGGACAGATGTGTGGCTTTGGGAAATGGGGCTCACATACAAACCCAGCCTGTTATACTCTTCCCATGGTCCTATGGCAACTCTCAGCCTCAGTTTTCCCATTTTCAAAAGTAGGGGAGATACCTACATTCCAGGGCTATTCTAGGAATTAGATAGAAATTGGGTGAAAATTTCAAGCAAGTGCCAACTCTTAAATTTCCTTGTGCTTCTGCAACTGCTGTGTCTTTTTTTTTTTTTCCCAGCATAACAGTATTCATTGTTTTTGCACGACACCCAGTGCTCCATGCAATCCGTGCCCTCTCCAATACCCACCACCTGGTTCCCCCAACCCCCCACCCCCCGCCCCTTCAAAACCCTCAGATTGTTTTTCAACTGCTGTGTCTTAACGATAATTCCCCCACTGCCCTCAGCTAAGACTTGGAGTGAGTTACAGAACCATAGTTCCTCATCTATAAAGCAAAGATGCTTCCCGCCTTACCAACAACAGGTAATGGGGGCATTCACAGGGCTATTATGAAGCTTGAGTGATGTGACAGAAAGCAAAAAGGGTCACATGGATCTTAATCCAATTTTTCACACTTAATTGAATTTTTAATTTAAGGGTACCTACACACTGATATGCCTAACTTGGTTGAGAGTCATAGCATCGGCCAAAGAATTAGAATAACACAAACTCAACTCTGATAATGGCATATGATTTACATTATTTTTCAGAACTAATCTGTATACACTTTTTGGCCAAAATACTCATATTCCCGTTGATGTCATTTACATCGCTGCAGCCTCTAATCACACAGAGAGATCCCTTGCTTGTTCTTTTAAATTAAGTCCCCAAAACATTCATATGTAATTTATATCTCAGTTCAGTTTTAAGATTCTGTGTCTTGGTGATCAATATAATTGCTCTGTGGTAAGTGCAAGCATTACTGGGAACTGTGTAAAATTAGCTTGGCCCAATAAAAGACCAAATATTTCAAAGTCTGACCTGGATTCAAATCCCAACCTCTCCCCCGATGAGTAGTAGAATGTTAGAAAATGGTTCAAAATCTCTATAGTTCTTAATTTCTAAAATATGTATCTCACAAGGTTAATGTGAAAATGAAATTAAGTACTGTCTGTGGAAACTGTAATGAGATTAAGTACTCAGGAAAGCCTTTCCAAAAGCAGGTTTGACTCGCAGGATAAAAACCACGTGTTCCTTCTCAGTCTAGCTAACTGGTCACATTCCAAGACTTGACCCCAAGATACCTTCTCTGGACAGCTCCTGACCACTACCAACCCATTCACAGATTCCCAGATGGGCTAGGCATCTTTTGTTGTGCTCCCCTGACACTCCGTGTTTACCGATCTCAGATTACCAACCATTCAAGTCAGCTGCCATGTTTTACTTGGCCTTTGCCACTAGTCTAGAAGAGCTTAGAACTCTCCAGGGACTTTTCTCACCCGAATGCCCTAGGGTCTCCCATGTCTTAGGTGTTAAACATATACTTTATATCTGAAAGTTGAATAAGATAAAGACGCAGAGTTCCATAAAACCACACCCCCAAAGTGCTGAAACTCCTTTCCTCCCCCACCTCCTCACCAACCAAGAGAGCTGCAATCTTATCGCTAAAACACAGAACATTGAAACCATTTGATCATGGCGCTAGTGGTGCCAAAAAAGCAAATGAAAAGAATCTCTAAGGGGTTGTTTTTCTCTTGAACTTGAAAGCCAGTGTGCACAATGTGAGAACTTGTGGCAAGAAATGATAGTCCCTTCAGGACAAGCAAGAGATAATTTCTGGTTCTTCCCCCCTCCTAGGGCACTCTTCGAGGACATTCCTCCCCCAAAATGCATATAGGAGATAAAAGCAATGATATGGTATATTCAAGATCATTATTTATTTGAGATCTTCGTGGAAGTGGTACAAGCAATAGATAATTCTGCCTCCACCTGTCATTCCATTGGATATTTATCTCTCGAGCTCCTGCTGGTTTCCTCTCTGGTCGGAGCAGCCGGACAGGCCTCTGAGGACAATCTGTTGTCTTCATGGAATAGGTGATGAGGGAAAAGGGAAGACAAAGTATCTATTACTAACTTATGCCGGCAGCCTTTATGTCTTTTGCATACATTATTTTATTCAATCCTCTCAAAAGCCCTGTGAGGTAGTTAAGCAGTTCATTATCTTAGTTTTACAGATGTAAGCCCAAAGACTCAGAGATACTCGGTAACTCACCCAAGGTCACACAGACTATAAGACGCTCTCGCTGTCGTATGGACCTCCCACACAAGGAAATTTCTCTGCAAGAAGTCACCGGGTGCCACACGGTTCTTTCATTCATTCAGAAGCTCCGGAGTCCCACAAAGGGACTGAGTCCCAGGCACAGCATACACTGAGTGAATATCCCATCTGTGTGCAAGTTAATTACTTAATCTTTTTGAGGCTCCATTTCTTATCTGAAAATGAAGATTATAAAAGTGCCTGCCACACAGGATTGTGCAGAAGATAAAAGGAGATGATGTATGAGCTCGACAGAGGACAGTTCTGCTGGTTCAACACGTTTCTACTGACGAAGCCTCCCAGTCCAGCACCAGAGCCAGTGTTGGAATCAACCCCATGAAAAACAGTGAGCACTGTTTTCCTAATGATATAAACTCACTTCTATAGGAATACTGAGAAAATGATGGATTCTGTCTGAGGGAGTAGAGAGAGGACTCCCCAGAGATGTGATGTTTGAGCTAAGCCTTACAGGATCTGCCCTCTCTCCCTGGTTTGGGGAGATTATATCACTGGCCTGGGGACTTCTGTAAACAATACTTGGCAAGTGACAACTTGGAACCAGACAGAGATCAACAGAGATCCAGCTGAAGGTGTAGGTTAGAGTCAGAGGGTGCAGAACCTGCCATGCTGGGCTCCAGTCCATGGAGACTCAGGAGACCCTCCTCAGCAGGGAAGCCACATGCTCTCATTTGCACGTTGAAGAGAGAACTGGGGAGGCCATCTGGACCCCCGCTTAGAAGGGGCAGAGCTGGAGGCTAGACGACTGCCGTGATTCTCCGGAGCATATGGGATGAACAAGAGTGTGGGAAGGGAATGGGGAGTAAGGCTTCTATCTGACGGGATGGACTGCAGGTGTCGGCGACGCAGACCCATGGATCATTTCTCTAGGACAATGCCGCTTTGTGTTCTGCTCTCTGCTTCAGAATTAAAAGTCTTGTAAGTTTAAAGCAGTTCTTAAGGATTAAAGAAGTGAGAGGACTTTAAATATAAAAAACAGGCAAAACTATGGGTAGTTTGTGAGTTTGTGACAGGTACTGTTCCTTGATCTGGATGCCCCCTGATTTATTCAACAATACCTCCAATATAACTTTGAAACACAAACAGCTTTGGGGCTGCCATTCTGTAAATGGACTGTGACTATCATATTCCATTTTTCCCATGGCTCTGCATGCTAATATTCTTCTGGGAAGAGTTGTGGATCAAAATCAAGTCATTAGGAAAGCGCATACTGATGGAGAGGGGTTTTCTTCAGGAGTTATTTCACACCTTCCCCCCAACACACAGATGGCAGCATCAGCATGAATGTCCCAGCATCAGGTGCGAGCAAACTATCCAAGATGCTTCATGATCAAGGACACATCTGGATTTTGAAGGTAGAAGACGTTGGTTTTCAGATTTTTGTTTCAAGCCGGGAGGCTGAAGGCTAAGAACACAGAAGCTTTAAAAAGGGTATGAACTGAAAATTTTCGTCCCAGTCTTGCTTAGGAGCTGAGAGGGAAAAGGTGTGAATCCACTAAGTAAACATTCAAAATTCAACTGAGGATATTTCAAAGCACAGACAAAGCATGGGCTCGTTGATGGATGGTGTTGGAGCATTTAGCTGGTCGTGTAGAAAAAACGAAAATCCAGATTCCTCCATACTCATTAATCCAAAACAGACTCCAAGTGGAAACTAACAAAAATAGTAAAAGAAAACATTTTTAAATGTTTTTCTAGAAAAATGTATGACTTTGAAATAGGAAAGATATTCCCCAACATGAAATATTACTAAAAGTCATAGCAGAAAAATATTGATAAATTTGACCACATAAAACCTTTGGCAAATATATGTAATATAAATACATATTAATAAAATTTTTTTTAAACATCTGAGGGAAAAACCATTGGTAACACCTATGACCGCGCTTCACCTGGCCTCCATTCTTCTATCAGCAGGAGTTGAAAGTTACCCTAAAACTTTTTATGCTCATGACAAAGCTTCCTTTTCCCAGTTTCAGTCCCTCACATCCCCTTGCCCTGCTCTCAGATCTTTATCCTCATTAACCTTTTTAAGATCATTAGCACTAATTTCCATTATGATCTTTATTTATCTGGATCACCTCAAGAAGCCAGGATTTCCCTAATTATCTAGAGCCTTACTCCCATTTCTGGCCCCACTCTTCACCCATCCCAATTCCTAAAACTGCCCCACCATGCAGTTAATCAAATGCAGATCTCCGACATGCTTGGTTTCTTCTCTGAACATTTCCATCAACTTCCTGCTCTAACAGCAACCTGGCTGACCTTGAGCACAGAGCTTCCTCCCAGGCCTGTTCAGGGGTGTCTGTTTTTTCTCCTCCCTTTCTTAATCTCTAGACTGGAAATCAGGTGGGTGTCTTCCTGCTTCTCATTGTCACGAGTGGGCCATCGGTTCTTTCTCCCCAGCATCAGTACTCTTGTCCTAAGACTGGCCCTCTTTGCTACAGTCATCCCCTGGCCCAAACCACCTCCCTCCATTTCTCAAAGACCTCTGAGGTCTTTGGCTTCTTTCACTCTCTTTCACTCTCTTTAACACTTCTTTCACTCTCTTTAACACTACCCTTGTCCTAATTCTTTGTGATTTCAACATACGCAGAGGTGATCCTTGTAGCATTCTGGGGTCTGCATTCTTTGACCTCTTTTCCTCCTATGATCTCGTCCTTCACCTTATCCCAACCATTGACACTCCCATGGTCAAACAACTCATTACCAATAACTGCAACCCTTTCACAGTCCAACACCAGCATTCTGCTCTTTTACTCCCTGCTCCTTTTTTTCCAGCTAGCTCTCTCTAGTTTTCCACCTCCAACATTTCCTTAACTTATACTACAGAGATAAGGAGGAACAATAAGCTTACTGTCTTTTACTCACCTAGAGTTTTTAATTCCCTTCTTACTTACCTTAAATTCCATGTGTCATCATTATAATCATTCCCTTGCATCTGTTCTCAACTCACTTGTCCCCTTTTGTTCCTTCAAACTGTTTCTGGTGTTGTAGACTAAATTATGCACCTCCCCTCCCAAATTCATATGTTGAAGCCCTAACCCCAATGTGACTATATTTGGAGATAGGGTCATTACAGAGATAATTAAGGTTAAAGAGATCATAGGGTGGGATCCTAATCCAATAGAATTTGTGTCCTCAAATAAGAGGACAAGATACCAAGGATGCATGTGAACAAGGGTAAGGCCATGTGGGGACACAGTGAGAAGGTGGCTATCTACAAGTCAAGGACAGAGAAGTCTCAAGAAAAACCAACCTGCAGGCATACTCATCTTGGATGTCTAGCACCCAGAAGTAGGAGAAAATAAATTTCCCTTTAAGCCCCCACCTGTGGTATTTTGTTATAGTAGCCATACTAAATACATGTGGCAAGATCCTGCTTTCTGCTAATTCCCCATGTGTAGCTGTGCAATTGAACTTGACTCTAACAACAGCCACAACAACACCCAAATATGCGGACTGGTGTCACTTTACACTCAAGACTTATCACATCATTGTCCTGGTGTTTCAGGGCAATCATTCTCCAGGTCCCTAATCCATTTCCTCTCCCTTGGTCCTATGCAACTATTTCATACCTTGTCCTCTCTCTTCAAAACTCCAGCATCCCCCTGACCCTCACCTCCAGTAAATGACCTATTTTCTCTCTTGCTGAGAGGATAGAAGCAATCACTAGAGACTTTTCTTGAGCTCTGGCCACATCTCCTCACTTAGGCCACATACTATCTACATTGTTTATTTGCCTTGTTTATTTTTTGTCTCTTCCCAATAAATATAACTTGGATGAGAGCAAGGATTTTATCTATTTTGTTCATTGCACTATCTCCAATGCCTGCAACACAACAGCCACTTGATAAATATTTTTTGAGTAATGAAAAATGAATATCATGGTAGACTAATTTCCTTATTATACACAGAAACTGTTACAAATCCATAAGACCAAGAACAATTAAGATGGACAAAAATATGAACAGAAAGCTCATGGACCAAAGACATGTAAGTGGCCAATAAATATAAAAATGCATTCAACATCGTTCATAATTACAGAAAGACACCTCAAAACAGTAGAGATAGCAAATTCCATATATCAGATTGGCAAAAATTTCAAATCTTGATAAAACTCAGCATTGGTAAGGATACAAGGAATCACACACTTTCATAAACTATTGGTGGAAATGTAAACTGGCATTCTCTTTTGACAATATCTACCAAAATTTAATATAAATATAATGTATCAAGTGTGCCAAGGTTATGTATAATGGGATGTTCATACACAGCTTTGTTTATAATAGCAAGTACTAGATTTAAAATAATATGAGATGTTTACATTTGATACATTCATACAAAGAATGACTTTACAGCCATTAAAATGAAAAAGATGGAAGTATATTTGCTGATATGAAAAGATGTTTATTATCATCAACATTCAAGCAATGAACGGTCTATAGAATGTGTGTATGTGTTTGTGTCCATTAAACACCTCTAGGAGGCTATATAAGAAGCAGTTAATACTTATTTTTTCTGGGAAGTAGTTCCAGGGGGTTGAGGGAAAGGAGTTCTTTTGTTATTTTATTACTTGCTATAGTGTTTACTTTTCATAACACATATGACTGTTTTGTTTCTTTCAAAAGAGAGAAAAGCACCTTAAAAAACAATGGTCAAGGGGTGCCTGGGTGGCTCAGTGGGTTAAACCCTCTGCCTTCGACTCGGGTCATGATCCTGGGGTCCTGGGATCGAGCCCCACGTCGGGCTCTCTGCTCAGCGGGGAGCCTGCTTCCCCCCCCCCTCTGCCTGCCTCTCTGTCTACCTGTGATCTCTGTCAAATAAATGAATAAAATCTTTAAAAAAAAAAATGGTCAAGTTCTTTTCCCTTTTATAATTTCATTATTGTGTGCATGAGAATACACACGCACATGCCACATTTTATGCAGTGCATGGGGTTAAAGCAATTTCATATCAGTTAATGGATCCAGGTTTTTCTTATTTAAAACTGTTTTCAGAAGGTAAAAACAACCTGTCAGGATAGTTGATTAAATGCCTACCTCCCTACCCCCACATGCACATATATAAATTCAATAATAGGAAAAAATCATTCAGACCATTTGTTTGGCATTTTGAAAACAAAGCAACCAATCAATAAACCACTTCTCAAC
>NW_019154095.1:17972087-17992227 GCF_002288905.1 Enhydra lutris kenyoni | reverse complement strand
TGTGTGTGTGTGTGTGTGTGTGTGTGTGTGTGTGTGTGTGTGTGTGTGTTATTCTTCAGACAAGTACCATGTTTCTGGGTTTAGATAGAAAAGTCTATTTAATCTGCCACGCACAGACTAATTGTGCATACTGGATTGGGTCCTTTAAGTAAACTAAATCTCTCCCTCAAGACACTCATACTCTTTAAAAGGATCGAAAAAATATATATACATAAACACAAAGGAAACTACCAGGAAAAACTTTATGTAAGAACGAAGACTTGAGAGACCCAGAAATCAAGCCACAAACCCAACCATCAATGTCGTTCTTCCAAGAGTTGGTCTCTGAAATCGCCGTTTTAATAGGTTATGTATTCCCATAAATTATAACAAATCAGAAATGCTGCTATTAAAATAGGCCCCTGGGGCAAAACTCCTCGCCAAGCCAATCTGAATTCAAACTGACAGCAGAATATACAAGGACAGCAAAAGAGCTGACACCATTTCTAACACTGTTTTATAAAGATAATTAACTTTTATTTATTCAAATCTACGAAGACACCGCATGGTGGTAAATAGTGACTCTTTGGGGATGTTGCTAAAGATACAAGCCTTTCAGGATATTCCCTCCCCTCAACTCACCCTTCCTGAATTATTATGCCCATTACCAACCACATGTCTAAATCAAAAAATTACTGAAATGCATATTGAACAGAGCAATTTATCTGTGACCGAAAATATCTCCGAGTTAATAGAGCTCCTCTGATGAGATCTAAACAAGACCAGGGAATGGCAGTACCCAATTTACAACGGTATTATTTAGCAACATAAATTTAACCACAAGCAATGGATATCGTGAACGTCATAAATAAACACAAGAGGAAAACGGAGGAAAAATGGAAAGTGACACAGAATGCGCTTTTTTTCAAAGAGAAAAGGGATCACAGAGCCCTCACATCGGTGCCTGACACACAATCAACATTTCAAACTGGTGGAAGTAATTAAGCTAGCAAATTAAAAATCATGTTTCCTATTCTTTCCCTGCTCTGGATTTTCAAATCATTAAATCAAGTTTTGTGTGTGTGTGATTTAAGGGTGTCTTGAGAGATTTCCACAGAAAAATACTTCTCCATCAACCTACCATAGTGCCTGAAATTATCATTGTTAAAAATTAAAGGATTTGACATTTTTTTTGTTTCCAAGATTTCCCTATTAAATCTCTGAGAGAAAAATGATTCTTCATCAGCTAACATACTAGTGGGAATGATATACCATAAAACTACTGAAATGTGCCCACACAAGAGATCTTAGTGGTGCAACTACTCCTTTTTCTGAAATTTATTAGATAAGTTAAATTGAAACCCAGATGCTCTCCAAGATCACAGAGCTAACTGTTGGCTGAACTGGAACCAAAGTTCAATGTGTTGAATCCCCCATGTAGTGCCTTTCCCCTACATTGTGCCTCAGTTTCTTTCCAAGGGTCTACATGAACAAGACATAGGAGAGATACCCAAAGAAAGAAACAGGAATTGTGTAAGAAAAAGGAAAAGCACCATAAAGTAACTTTACTAATGTCACAATTTTGCCTAGATAGGCTCTAAGAACAATTGAGCTTGTTTGTTGTTTTTTCATCAAATCACAGCTGACCAAAGTAGACCAGGATTGAAGCTGGAAGAGTTAGAAGAGTTATTATGTAAGACTCTGTATGCAATTATTAATCTTATTAATCATGTTATTGGTTGCTCATGATTTTAGTTGACAGTCCCTACTATAACATCCAAAAATTAAGACTATTTATTGTTCTCTGGGCCAACGTCACTATTTCTCAAACTGATCATCTCATCACTTGCCAGGATTAGGGTATTATTATACAAGACCTGTATATACTTACCCACTTGTGGTGGCGCCATGTTGGATCACCCCGCTGGTGAAACCAGCAAAGTGGAGGCAGCAAAAAAAAATGGAAAGAATTTGAGGGTTGATATTCCCCCCCCAAAAAAGCAAAGTAGTCTTCATTTTAGAAAATCAGAACATTGTTAGATGGTTTTGCACCTACCTGATGGCTTAATAGTATTTTCATTTTCTTTTTCCAAAGATTTTATTTATTTATGAGAAGGAGAGTATGGGGAGGAGCAGAGGGAGAGGGACAAGCAAATGCCATGCTGAGTACCAAGCCTGATGCGAGGCTCCATCTCAGGACCCTGAGATCATGACCTGAGCAGAAACCAAAAGTCGAACACTTAACCCACTGAGCCACCCAGGCACCCAGTATCATTTGCTTTTCTTCTTTTTTTTTAATCTTTTATTTTTTATTAACATATAATGTATTATTAGACCCAGGGGTACAGGTCTGTGAATCTCCAGGTTTACACACTTCACAGTACTCTCCCTAATGTCCATAGTACATACCCTCCCCAATGTCCATAACCCCACCACCCTCTCCCCACACCCTCTCCCCCCGCAACTCTCAGTTTGTTTTGTGAGATTAAGAGTTTCTTAATCTTGTTTCCTTTTATCCTTCCCTACCCCCCAAACCTCCCACGTTGCCTCTAAAATTCCTCATATCAGGGAGATCATATGATAATTGTCTTTCTCTGATTGACTTATTTCACTCAGCATAATACCCTATAGTTCCATCCATGTTGTCGCAAATGGCAAGATTTCATTTCTTTTGATGGCTGCATAGTATTCCATTGTATATACATACCACATCTTCTTTATCCATTCATCTGTTGATGGACATCTAGGTTCTTTTCATAGTTTGGCTATTGTGGACATTGCTGCTATAAACATTCGGGTGCACATGCCCCTTCAGATCATTCCCAGTATTTTGATTAGTATTTTCATTTTATTTTATTTTACTTATTATTGTAGTATTTTCATTTTAAATTCTATGGCTGAGAGGCTACCTAATCTTTTAACACTCAGTCTTGTTAAAGTTTTGAACCAGACCTTCTGGTCAAGACGACACAGTATCTTCATTCTTTGCCGTATTCCCTGTCTCTCATCCTCAAACCCTGATCAAAACCAACAGCAAGAAATTAAAGAAAAAAAAAATGAGAGGTAACCAAATGGGTATAGTCAATGTGAAAAAAACAAGATAGGACCAGAAGCAAAACAGGACTTCAGAATAGTGGGAGTCGGAGGCAGCAACCCAGCCGGGATTGGGGTCAGGAAGCCGGTGGTGTTGCCTGAAGAGCCATCATCTCAGAAGGACAAGGATGAACAGTACTTTATCTAGACGGGCCTGCAGCCAGGGCGATAGAGCGCAGGGATAAGCGTGAACACACTGCTGCCCAGCCTCTGCCTGGAGCCATGGCTGATGGCCTCTCAGGGCCCTGGGAGAAGAAAGAATAAACTTCATCATCAGTAGGAGCCTGAATTTAGCTTTCCCTCTGTCTCAATGAACCGGTCCGAAATATCCCCTAAGGTCACCGCGTGCCTGTATTCCTCAAAGTCCATTATCATGAGATCTGGTTTGCCAGAAAGAGAGGAGTGACGACTTTTACAGTCCCATCAACCAAAGTTCACTAGGGACAAACCTACAGTCTGACAAATCAGGTTTATTGTCTTATCGCTATGAGATGGCAGCATCCCAGAAGAATGGTGAGTGTCCCACTGAACAAAGGGGGAAAACAGAATTAGTATAACAGTGGGGAAAGGGTGGAGTTCAGGCAGCATTGAAATAATTTATTTTTTTTTAACAATCTTAACCATTTAGAAGTGATTCAGGCATTCAATGGCGTTAGGTCCATTCACATTTTGTACCAACATTTCCACCATCCATCCATCCCCAGAATTCTTCACTTTGTGCAACTGAAACTGTATCTCTTCAAGATCAACTCCACCTCTCCTTGCTTCCCCCGTGCCCCCGCGCCCCTCCCTCCCCTTCCTCGTCCCTGGCAACCACTCTCCTATTTTCTGTCTCTGTGACTACTCTAGGATCTCATACACGTGGGATCATTCAGTATCTGTCCTTCTGGGACTGCCTTGTTTTACTTAGCATGATGTCCTCAAGGTTCACCCACGCGGTGACATGTCTCAGAATTTCATTCCTTTTTCAGGATCAATAATATTCCATTGTATCTATGTATCACATTTTGTTTTTTCATTCATTGATCGATGGGCACTTGGTTTGTTCCCACATTTTGGCTATCAGGAATAACGCTCCTACAAACACCGACGTACAAATATCTGTTTGAGTCCCTACTTTCAGTCCTTCTGGGGAGTATATCCAGAAGTGGAACTGCTGGGCCATGTGGTAATTTTGCCTTGAGCTTTTTGAAGAACTGCCAAACTGTCCCCCCAGTAGCTGCATGATGGTACATTCCCACTAGCGATGCATGAAGGCTACAACTTCTCCCCATCCTCACCGACACTTGCTTTTTGCCATCCTTTTGATGATAGCCATCCTGGTAGGTATGAAATGCTATCTTTCTGTGCAATGAACCAGTGTTTAGATAGGCTTAGTGCTAAGAAGGACTGTGTATAGGTGAGGATCAGGAAGCGGACGCAAGGTCTTATTTTCTTGGAAACTGCAGCGTTAAGTTAACGTGAAATGTGTGCAGAAACCCTTGATCTGAACCTCTGTGCCTCGATTGGTCACTGAGGCTGCTTTTCCTCAGCAGGGTGACTCATCTTCCAGGCAAAAGTGGAAAGCTCATTCTTGCTGATATAATTTCATCCAGCAAAATTTCAGGCAACCTATGATTTTAGGAAACAAGGCTTCTCAGTGAATAAGTGAAAGAAAGATGCCTTACAGACTGGGGTTGTTGTGACATTTTACAATGTCAGGGTGTCCTTGGGAGAACTATCAGTCCTTCTTAACTTTGTGGTTGGCTTTATCGGTTCTCTGTTATCCCAGAGTGGTAATTAGCAGGGCAAGAGATTTTACTTTCTTATTTTGAGCTAATACTTAATTTCTCGGCATCAAGGACACACTAGAAAGGAAGAAAAAAAAATGTCCTAAATAAAATCCTCCCTACTCAAAATGAACCTATAAACCCAAATTCCAAATCCCGTAAAACTAATGCTAAGAGAGACAGTCACCTGGCTGTGGCCACAGCAGCACGGTGCAGACGACAAATGTGATGTGGTGATCTGTCTGCTTTACCATCAGCTCGTGGGGTCACTTAGGGGAATCATTAGCCTTTCTTGTTTGTTTGTTTTTTAAGATTTTATTTATTTGTCAGAGAGAGGGAACAGCAGGCAGAGGGAGAAGCGAGCTCCCCACTAAGCAAGAAGCCCCATGTGGGACTCGATTCCCAGACCCTAAGATCATGACCTGAGCCAAAGGCAGAGGCTTAACTATAAACTTCGGAGTTGGGGCAAGTAAAGACAAAGAGAAGTCTCCAAAAGGACTTTCATATGCTAAGAAGACACACAGGATCCTGGAGACCCAGCTATCTGAAGCCAAGGTTGTTTTTCCCTCTAGCCAACCTCGAAGACAGTTGGGAGTTTCCTGGAGGAAGGTCATACTGTGCCTGCCTCAAGCATTTGTCCGTGGGCTGCAGGTCATAAGGACATTTAATTTTATCTCATTTCATTTTTGTCTTTGCTCCCCATATCGCTAGTACCATTTCTTCTCTGAACAAAGCATTTGGAGACTAGGGGAGTTGGAGCATCCATTCCTCCCTCCATATTGCCTGAGACTCATGGCACGTTTCCCCCATAATCCTCTGCTGTAAAATCAGGGCGGAGTCTGAGCGGGACCCGCCCCTGGTATCTTCCTTCCCCAAGCCTCTTCTGCTTTTCCAGAGGGTTATTCCACCCAGTTAGACCTTATTTTTATGGATAAGGATAGGGCTGGTAACCCCTTAATATTTCAGCCTTTCTCCTTTAAGTAGAAGAAACGGACTGGGAGACTGTGAGCATGAAATACCAACTGTGTGATTTCCATCCATCACTAGGTAATTAGCAATTAGCGGAGCACAACAAAGGGAGATCCTGCTATGAATACCTCTCCGTGCAATCTAGACAGGGAGATCATGTTTATTTCTTCCTCACAAAACGCAAATTGGGAACCATCCAAGTATTCCGCAAGAATAAAGTACAACATTTAAACGAACTGTTTAGAAAGATGATGGGGAGGTTTTGTGCAAAACAGTCAGGGCTTCTTTGGGAGTTCATTTTTCATCGAGATCCAGCTTCCTGAGCTCAGGTTGACTCTCCAGCAAAGGATTTAAGAGCCTTTTTTTTCTTTAAATGAAGATGGAGCATTGTTCTGGGTAATGACTTCAGACCCTCCACTATAGTTAGCAGCGATGAGGATTCAAGCTGAAAGATAATATCTAACAGAGGAACTTATGGGCTCTTTCCACTTTGTTCCTTCAGTGCTAAAAGCCAAGAAGAGCGGTCCCTGCAGGCATGAGAGGCAAAGTAGACCAGTATGACCAATGCATCTTTCAGCTCTGCGATTAGACTAATAATCACTCTGCCCCCTAATTTTCTTGCCACTGCAGGGACTATAAATGGCATTCTGTGAGGCCACAAATTGCTATGGAACACTTTGTGCATGAGGGAAATTCTCTCATTGTGTAAATGGATCAGTTCCCACCCTAAAATTACTGGCCTCTCTGACAAAATGATGCAGGGGTCTTATTACTGCCTGCTGAGTTGTGTAAAATCGACTAATTTTACAGGTTTTCCTTTTAGCTTTTTCTCTCTTATGATCCCTGAATAATGGGGGCTGCCAATTTTGGTCCAGCCAGTGGGCCTAATGGTCATCTCCAGAACTGTAATGGTCCAAGAAAAGAGAGTAGCTCCCCTCAGAGTGACTGACAGAGGGTACATTTCTGTTCTTTTTCCCCTCATGATTCTAGACCTAAACACTCTAAAATGTTCCCCCACCCATCTACCTCCTGTCTCCCCTCCTCACTCCCCCATCCCCAAAGTTTCAGTGTTAAGAGTTTGCCTACATTCTCCTACTCTCCAGGAGAGGTAAACAAGTCCTTCTTTGCTCCCACACTGCCTTGCTCCTGCGTCTAAAGTAGCTCAACTCGCTTCTCTGTAGTTCTGTGAGCCTCCCCAGTAACTGTAACACCCTGGAGACTGGAAGCTGTTTTCCATTCATCTTTCCATCCCCAACACAGGCCACAGTGCCTGGCACATACATTACCTGTTCTTTATAGGATGAAATGTAAGCATAATTTTAAGATACTGGTTAACAAAACCAAACCGAGTAGTGGGTAGATTTCCTTCATAAGCCTGCACTGTATGGCTGGGCAAGCAGGGGCAGGGAGAAGGGAGGGAGTGCCCACGTCCTGAGGAGCTCACAACCAGGCAGGAGAAGGACTTGAAGACACATCACAACACTGCTGAGAGAGAGAAAGCAAGTGAGTGCTGAGGAAACATGATGGGAGGGACCAGCTCTGCACATGGAGATGACCTTTTAAAGTGATCTTGAAATATGGCTACAGTTTGGAGGGATTGAGATGATGAAAGACATTCTAGAGGGAAATAGAAATTCCAGGTCTAGGGGCTACTGGGTGGCTCAGTTGGTTAAGCCTCTGACTCTTGATTTTGGCTCAGGTCATGATCTCAGGGTCTTCGAGCCCCACATTGGGCTCTGTGTTAAGCAGGAGAGTCTCTCTCTTCCTCTCCCCCTACACTCCTCCCCCTGCTTGTGCTCACTTGCTCTCTCTCTCTCAAAAAAAAAGAAAGAAATTCCAAGTCTAAAGGGCGAGAAGAAAGCACGTTAGGGGCTCTGCCCCTAGCTCTTCTCACCTGTGTGTGCACCCACTCAACCCCCTCCTTCCAACCCCCACCTCCAGTGCATCTGGGGAGCTTTCAAAAAGAAAATCTTCATGGAGGGTGGACGATATTGGGGAAGGGGGTCAAAAGTTACAACCTTCCAGTTATAAAATAAAGAAGTCCCAGGGATGGGATGTACAGCATGGCAGTACATGGTTAGTAACCCTGTATCAGACGTTTGAAAGCTGCTAAGAGAGCAGATATTGAAAGTTCTCATCACAAGAAAAAATAATCAGGAACTATGTGCCATAAAAAGACTTACTGTGGCGATCATTTTGCAATGTATACAAATATCGAATCATTATGCTGGACACCTGAAATTATACCTCAAAAGTACAAAAAAGAATCTCTTCGCAACTATTTCAGAGTCTCTTTTGTCTTTCCCATATTGGGAACTGTGGGTCCCAGTAGGTCGGGGTAGGCGCTCTCCAGAAGGTCAGTTTGCTTAAGGCACTATTTCAAGGGGAAAGGAGAGTTCCCTCCCCTTGACTTACAGCGGGATCCCCAGTGGCTTATGGGTAGAATCAGAGATTCTTTTTATCAGAGAAGCCTTCAGAGCTTACTAGCTCCGTTCCCATAGGAAGTCCTAACCTAGCGCCTCCACACTCTCCCCACTCCCTGGTGCACAGCTGACCCTCTGAGCTTCAAAGACTCTGGAGGAAAAGTTCTGAGCATCACTAGGAAACGTGAGAAGAGAATATAGCCCAAGTTCCTACCAGTGGTAACCAAGGCATTATTTTTTGTCCTCGTTTCCTCTCTCACTGCCATTTTATGCCTTCCTCCAATAGCGAAATGACCTCCCACAAGGCCCCAAGGATGGATAAGGTACAGGAAGATTGTGTCGTAGCCTTGCATGTTTTAAAATTCTCATTAGGTTATTCTTTTAAATCAAGCCCAACTTTAAATATGTTCCCCATTTGCACCTTTTACTGCAGCCGTCCGGGTCTGAGTGGCCAGGAGGGAAAAGATTAAGCTGACTTGCACTGTCAATTAAAACACAAGAGTTAGCTGTACATCAATTTTAAGAGACTTTGACCTGTGAAAGCCCTGATTCACCTCCTATAGTCTGTGTCTCTCTTGCCCCTTGGGGTTCCCTCCTGTCAAACCTGTCCACTCTCCAGGGCTCTCATTCACACCCGTTCCTGTCCAAGGCCTCTCTCTAGGGGCACCTCACTGGGCACCGACCTCCTTGCTCTCCACATGCATGGTTCTCCAACCCAGATGTGTCATCGAATCACCTGGGAAGTTTGTTTCTGTGTGTTTTTTTAATTTCAATTGCAGGGCAGGCTGCTGGGATTTAAAAAACAAAACAAAACAAAACAATGTTCCAGATAATTCTTTTGTGCAGCCAGGATTGAGAATCGCTGCTGTAGATGGTGCTTGGTTGGTTGGTGGCTTGGTTGAACTTTGAAGCTGTAGGACTCTTTGTTCAAATGATGCAGAGACCCGAAGTATAAAGGAACAATGGGGACAGACTTTTTTTGGTTGATGAAGTGAGTGTGGCAAGAAACACGCATGCGTCGGGGGCTCCAAAGGACTGTCTGGAAGCACACTTCACCTTCACAGACAGCTGCCCACCGCATCAGACCATACCTTCCTCGGGAGCCACCACCTTGAGCCCAGGGCTTCACAAACTGTTTCTGTAAAGGGCCAGTGAGTCAACATTTTGGGCTTCCCGAGCCATATAATTTCCATCACAATTACTCAACACTGTTGCTGAGTACAAAAGCAGCCATAGGCAACACATGCATTAATGACTACATCTGAGTTCTGCCAAAACTTTATTTTTATTTTTTATAATTTTGGGGGGTAGGCTCCACACCCAAGGTGGGGCTTGAACTCATGACCCTGAGATTAAGAGTCGAATGTTCCACCAACTGAGCCAGCAAGGCGCCTCTCACTAAAACTTTACTTACAAAAGCAGACTGTGGACTGGATTTGACACACCAACTGTTGCTTGCTGATCCCTGTTTTCAAGCATTGTTCCCTTCTAAGTGACTATTAATCTTATAAGCTAAATATTCGTGTGTCCTAATTCCAGGTTACGTCTGTGCTCATTAACTTACATGGGTGTCAGCTGAAGTTCTCTGATGATAGCCCCTAATACGAAGAATTGGTTTTCTTGGATAGTTTTGATAGAACTAATCCAATAGAGCAGTTCTTTGGTGGCAGGTGGAAGGTCTACATGATGGGCTGAACCGGGATGATAGAATTTACTCAATAGTCTCCTCTTCTGAACTGGAGTTTGAAGAGCATGGAACTGAGGTCCCTCCCACCACCTGGCAGTCCTTGGCCGGAGGGCACTGATTTGAGACTATGGTAGCTATACTAACTTCGTCCCCCTTGGTCAGGTCATCATGACATTGTGTTGGGGTAAAAAGTATCTTGCCAAAGCCTATAATGTTTGCTTGTGAGAATTGTACTAGGGCTTCTTCTATCTTTTTATTTTTAAATTAATTTATTTTAAAGACAGCAAGCATAGGTGGGAGGGGCAGAGGGAAAGGGAGAGAGAATCTCGAGCAGACTCCCTCCCCACTGAGCGTGGAGGCCGACACGGGGCTCGATCTCACAACCTAAGCCGAGATCATGGCCTGAGCCGAAACGGAGAGTTGGATGCTCAATTGACAGGACCACCACCCAGGAGCCCCGGGCTTCTCCCATTTGAAGGATCACCACCAGTTCCGCTCAGAACAGAAGCTGAAGAGTAATGATGTAAGAGCACTGTCCATGCTGCTTTGTAGAATTCACATAAACTGACACGGAGGCTACCCAGAGTCTGGGACTTTGATTTTGCTTCTCAACACTTCCTCATGTGCATTTTCCTTTGTACTGCCCAGCTCTGAATTCTGTTTCTCCTGGGCCACATTCGGGATTTCCTTGTCCTCCTTGGCTGGTAGAACACCAAGCACTGTGTTCCCTGGTCATGCTGCCCCTGAGATGCCCCAGTGCATTCATTTACAAGCATTGTTTTGAAAGCCACATTCTTTATACTGCTTTCAGTTTCAAATCTACTTGACATCCACTTTTCTTTCTTACTCCAGAAATCCCTTAACTGTTTTCACCTATACTCCCCCTGTAAATCAGAAATGAAAATAAATGCAGGAACTAGTTAAAGATATGAATGCTGAAGTATTGAGGAAAACATATCCTGAGGTTTGCAGTTTATTTTGAAATACAACAAAAGACCTGAGATAGATCAATAGATAAAAGGATGGAAGGAGATGTGATAAAATAAGAATAATTGGGAGTGGCAGGATCCAGGTGATATATATAAGAATGTTCATTGTAAAGTTCTTTCCATGTTGCTGTATATTTGAAATTTGCATGATAAAATATTGAAAGAAATAAATGTCAGGACATTCAGAAAAAAAAAATCGTTTCTTCTTATGAATTATGCCTGTACTTGATTCAAGTACTCAAAAACTTGAACCAGCATATAAGAGCTGCTCTGCTTGGAGTACTAATTATGAGAACGTTCTCACCAAGGAGACTGATTAGATTCAAATATTTATTTTCATCAGTATGGCTACGAAGTCCTGTTAAACACCAAGTACTAAATGAAGTGTTCTGGGATCAGCATGATTTCTTTTATTTATTTATTTGTTTGTTTATTCATTCATTCATTCATTGGTTTTCCCTTTGGATCTTAGGTGACCATAATTGGATTCATCATCATAATCCTTGGTCACACTCTCAACACTGGCCCGTGCATGGTCCATTTCTATTCATTTCTTCTTTAGTCATCTGTATGAACACCTGAAAACCCAGCACCCAAAAAGACAAGCCAGGACCTTCACAACCCACATCCCACCACATAGTCCCCCCCGGCCCATCCCAAATCGTCCTAAATTCTACGATCATCATTCCCAGGCTTTCCCATATACGTGCGTGTGTTCTCTGTAGATCTATGTAGTCCTTTTAAAAGGATATCATTTTAATTGTTCATAACTTTACAAAAAGGGTATATTCATTTTGATCAGTCTTGAGCTTTTTTTTCCCACTTGCATATCAGGTTGCAGAAATTTACCCATACTGTTGTGAAAATGTTGTGATTCCTTTGTTTAATTACTGTATTGTATCCATTATGCAAATCTACCAACTGTCCTCTTCAGTTATAAGCATTTGTTCCCAGGTTCTAGTATTAGGAACATTCTTAAACATATCTCGTGTTGCTTATGTATTACAATTTATCATGGCTACATGCCTAAAAGTGGAACCCCTAGGTATCAGGGTATATTAAGGTTCAACTTTAGGAGATAATGCCAGCTTTTTTTCCAAAGTGCTGTGCCCATCTGTATTCCCCTGGTAATATGGTCTCTATTGACATTCAACCCAGTGGAATAAACCCAAAGCTAATGAAATGATTTATTATTACACACACATAAATAGGGTGAGCGATGAGATGTAAGCTTCAAGATATGCCTCTTAGCTATGAGGAGAAAGTGATATATGGATTTGTCTCTTCATCTCAATTGATACTCATTAGAATTACCTCTAAATAAGATACATATGTTTCTCGCCTTCCACTTCTGTTTTCCCAGTTTTGAAATGGTTTACGCTATGAGTTTTTTGGGTTCTCCTCCATCTTTGATGCCATGGGAATGACTAACCTTTTATTCCTTGTGAGGACCAAAAATCCCTCCATACGGCAATTCTCTCCTTTGGCACAAAAAAGCATTACCCCCCTCCCCCTTCCAATTCCTGTTTGTCCTCCCCTCTCTGTCAGTTTTTGCTTCTGTCCAATGAGTGGCCTCATGGAGGTCAGACGTGCCAAATTAATTTACTTGGTTATTCAACACCCAGAGACCTTCTTTGGGTCTTGGGGTCTGTAAAAAATACCCCCTTCAGGATCCACACTGGTGTGATTCATTTGCCAGCTCCTCCAAGTACAATCAGGCTGTCAGAGTCCTATTTGTGCTCTAATAATCTCTGCATGGCCAACCCCCAAAATGAGTGGTCTCGAGCCCGGCAGTGCAGACCACGGCACCGTCACCCCCGCCCCCGCCAAGGCTCTCACACATTTACTCCGTGTATCAATTGGCCCAGCCCGGGGGTGGGGGGGTGGGGGGTGGAGGGGATCCGCCATTTCTACTGCAGGTGTGGGGGGTCACCTCAGGTCTCCTGAGAGCCCCGTAATCAGTATGCTGCTCCCGCCTGCCGGCGAGTCTCCTACACCCAGGCGTTCTTATCAGATCACGAGTTTCATTATGGGCTGTCCACTGGGAATCCAACTAAAAGCAATAAATTCATTTTGCTGTGCGAGTCTCTGGACTATTAAAGCATTTCAGTCCTGTTTCTCCTTTAACATCCCACGAGCCAAATATTCACTCTGACAAAATGCTATTCATTACAAAGTTAAGATGACTTTGACTCTATTTCTCTCCCACATAATACAATGAAGACACTCTGTCCTGGATTCGTGTACAGCCTGATGGTATTACAGATAAAAACACGCCAAGGCAGGCAGTCTTTTCTCAAAAAAATGGATTGAAATTACCTCTAGCTAGCTATGCCTTGCTTAGATAAAAAGTAGCTGGGGGGGGAAAAAAGGTTTTCTGCTCATTTTTAATTTCCTGACCAGTATATTGCTTTAGGGAGGATGATCAGGGAGAAAAAAAATAATAATGAAATAGTAAAATGAAATATCACTGGAATATAAAAGAGATAAAATCCCCTGTGACTCCTCTTTTATCCACAGATACTTTCCCCATGCAGAGTGTGAGCAAACATATCAGAGAGCTCGGTGGAATTATGGGATACGTCTGGGGCCAGGCACGAGGTAGACCTTAGAAAGATCTTGCCAATTGATTGATTTAAGCAGAAATTATAGCTATATTAGAATTATCATCTAAGTCAGCTGCTGGTCCAAACCCTGAGTTGGACACATACCAGTATCAGGTAATTTTAGAAACCTCTAGAAAATGGGGGAAACACTACCCCCATCCTCCGTTTATTGTCAGGACGGAAGGAAATACCCGATGCAAATCTCCTAGGCTAGCCCTTCCCAGACAGTAAGAAAAACATGAATATTTTTTTTCCCTTTTCTTTGTCCTCCTTCCTGTGCAGAGAGCTAAAGAGAGAATGGGATAGATGAAGACCAAGAACACAGCCCTAGATTGTTGGGGGTCTCAGAGAGACAGCTCTGTCCCACCTATTTGACTTAGAGCATGGGATCTTTCTCCTGCCTCCATTGAAAGAATTAAACCAAATATCCACAGAAAATCTGATCGCTGTGTTTGGTGTAGGAATGAGGCAGTGGATATTCCAGATAAAAACTGGGCGGCTCAGTTAATTAAGCTCTGACTCTCAGTCTCAGCTCAGGTCATGATCTCAGGGTCCTGGGATCGAGCCCCCCTTCAGGTTCTGCATTGGACCTGGGGTCTGCTTGGGATTCTCTCTCTTCCTCTATCCCTCTCCAGCCTCTCTCTCTCTCTCAAATAAAATTAAACAAGAAACAAAAACAAAAACAAACAAAACAAACCTGTGAGAGGAATTTCTCTGTGGCTGGAAGATAGAGCCCCTGAGACCTGGCTTGTGCCGGTCTTAAGTGTCAAGGATCACATGGCCCTCCTGATGGGTCCTGGGGTTCATAGCTGTATATTTTGGGTGTCAGTTTCACCCCTAATTTCATCTCGATCTTCCTCCCCTTCATTTCCTTTCTCCTCCACCCACGGCTCCTCTTGATTTCCTTGCTCACTCTCTGCAGTGTCGCATGCTGTGTACCTTTGCAAGCCACCTTGTGCCTTACCTAATTACTTTGTTGATTAATGAAAACTCAGCTCTTCTGCTTTTCTGCCCGCAGGCTCTGCACCAGGCTTTCCCTTCCCCGAGCCGAGCCACACGGGAACACTGGCGGCTTGTCAGCTCTCACAGCTCGCGGCCTCCAGGGCTCAGGAACAAAGGGAGGCTCTGTTGCTTCCACAGCCCTGACCAGCCCCATCCCAGAATAAGGAGAGATTTAGGCTGAACTTTCCCGAACACAGGAAAAAGAACCTCCCCCCACCCCCCATCAGCCAAGAAAACAGGAATCATTCATCCTCTCACTTGTCTAATTAGAGACACTGCTTTATAAATAAAGCACTATTTTCTTAAAAATATCTGCTTCCAGTCTCTCTGGAGTAGATTAACTTCAAAATACCTGATCTTGTCAACCCTGAGAAATTCTTTGGAGAGTTTGTGGAATCCATCCGGGTACTAAAACGTATCTTTGGATGCCTTCTTAGACTGGACACCATTAGAACGCTATGATGACAAATAACACTGTGGCGGGGGCTGGGCCAAGGAAGAGGATAAACAAGGACAAAGAAGAGTTTCCACACCTAAAGTTGTATATTGGCGCCTCAGTATGTTCGAACAGCCCATCAATTATTAACTGGCTGGGAACATTTCCAAGTACTGCATCAAAACATGCAACACCAGAAGGCATTCTCCAAAACAGGTCTTATTTATTGAATGTTGTTTACTATCTCTTGGTAGCTTTGTCTTTTTAGATGCCCGTTGGAAGCCTCCCTCATATATACACTGTCCAGCGGAGAGATCTCTGTTCAGATTCTCAGATAAAAGACTGGCAGAAACTCAAAGGCAAGCGTGTTAACTTGGGTTTCTTGGGGAGATCAGAGAAAGCTGCTCACCAGCAAACCCACCCATGTTGCGTCCATTCAACCCGCTGGATCCGTCCAGGACTGTGGTTTAGTGGGAAGGATTAGACTGTCATGCTGTGCTATGATAAGAGAAACTCAGAGCTCAAAATATTATAAGCACGGGTAAGAGAATAGATATTAGTCGAGAAGAAAATGCATGGAATTTCAGATGTGAGTTGGTGTTGCCCATTCTGGGCAGCACTGGAAATTTCTTTTTATCCTAAAATCCTTTGTAATTCTAGAAGGTAGGAGGAGCTGAGGAAGAATGAGAACTATAGGAGATTTCATTCTCTGGATCTGATCATTTTTGTCAACCACACATAAATAGAGAGAGCTGGCTTTCAAAAACATATACAATTACATCGGCTTTGGGGTGTAAAATTGTGAACTTATGGGATCTAGTTGTTGATTATTTTTTGAGATGAGCAGTTTGTTTATTCCTTCCTTTCAGAGGAATAAAGCGTGACAACAGAATGAAGAAAACAGATTGAGAAAAACAGATCCACCAAGATCTCATGAGTGGACAGGCCATGGCCCTGAATTTGCCACCTCGACTCAGAGAGGGCCCCAAATCTCATGTGCTAGAGATGACAGAGCAAAGTAGCCATTCTAATGATTTGCATGGGCACCTGCAGAGGACACAGAAATTCAGTGCCTGCCTACGTTTGTAGGGGGACTGCTTCCGTGGCTACTTCCACCAAAGTAACTGAGCAGCCCAGATGTCTACTCCTGTGTGAGGCTGGAGGCCTGTGGATGAGTCTGGGGTACCCGAGGTGTAGGTACAAAAGACTAGGATAGGCGGACTCTTGCTGGGGGTGTCTGCCAGCATCTTGTGCCTTCCCTCCCCACCGACCCCCCTAGGAGGAGGTCCATGTGAAACTCTCGGGACACTGGATGCCACATGGCACAGGTAATAGCGCTCGCCAAGCAACTGGACCCCTTTTCTTACAGGAATCCCCACTTCCTGCAGAGACAAACGGAAGTGCAGGGACGCAGAAGTCCTTGCCTAAATCTACCCCAAGCAAAGCAGCAGCTGGGAAGTTACTAAAAGCCATGGATTACAGATTCTAGGGCCATGGTTGAGCATTCAAAGGCCTTTCCTTCTCCTTAGAGGAACATCTTAGAGTGAATAATCCCATACTGTAGAACCAGTAAAATACAAAGAGTTTTTATTCTAATAGAGAGAGGCGTAAATGGAAAATGCTTCCAGGCTTATTTTTTAAAAGGAGAGAAAATACATGAAAGCATCGTAAACTAAAAGAAAAACACCTTGCAAATCCAGAGTATGATTATTGTCTTATTACAATATTTCATCTCTTGTATTTCCAGGAAACATCAGATTACTTGACCTCAAGGGTACTTGAAAGGGGCACAGAGCCCCTGCTCTGATTAGAACAATTGAGGAATTGGGTTCTATCTTCCTTTGGTGACAATTCAAAAGGAACTCACTCTATCTTCGTTATGTCATCTGAAGATTTATATTCCAAAAATAACCACTGCGCTGTATTTGATTAATAACAATCACAATCTATAGCAACGCTCACATGAGCTTATTCAATGTCATCCCTGATGCTGAGCGACAAAAGGGACATAAATACTTGTGATATAACCAATACCCTCTCCTATCTTATGCCTCATTATACGAAAATGGTGCCATTTTCCCCTGAACAGTAGACGTAAAGAGAAGACTTACGTTTTTCTTTTATGCTTCCCCTGAGGAGCAAATTTCACCTAGAAACAGAGTTACATCCACCAAAAGCAATTTGTGTACCTAAAGCATTCAGAAATGCTAGCCTACAGAACCATCATTAGCATTTGAGAGCGCGCTTTGTTCCTAACAAGCACTCCTTGGCCCTGCAAAAGGCAGTCATTGTAGTTCTTCATTCGCTTTAGATTAATTTGTCCCTGGGGGTCACAGGACTGCCACGTTAGCAGCCCTCGAATCTCACCTCATAATTGTACTAAACTATAGCCTTATGAAGCCTCCCTCGGCAATCACTTAAAAAAAATTATGATCCTCTCCAAATCCTGAAGGTTAGAAAACAGGCACTAAGGGACACAGCTGACCTAGACCCAGCCACGGATTTCTAACTCAGTAAGTATCGAGACAGAGCATTCTCTTTGCTGGATTAACAGATATTTACTATCGACACGATTAAGTGACATTGTTCGGAGTCACATGAATTTCAGGAAATCTACAAATACCACACTCTTCCCTTGGGTTTTGTTGATCTTGGTTGACTTTAATCCGTGGTGTCGTTTCCCCTCATGTCCGGTTTAGAAACGCATTTACTGATGATGATAACAACGTGCAATCTGAAGCAGACAGGATCCAAACCTTTCAGAGATTTGAGAAGTCGAGCAGATGCTGCAGATTTGAAGCAGAACTCTAAACATTATGAAGGATCCGACATCTGTGAACACCTACTGTATGCCAGCCCTTGGGCTACTACTTTGCACTTTTTTTTTTTTTTAAAGATTTTGTTTATTTATTTGAGAGAGAGAGAGAGCACGCGAGCATGGGAGGGGGTGGTTGGTAAGGGGCAGAGGGAGAGGGAGAGAGGAAGAAGGAGGCTCTCCCCTAAGCAGGGAAGCCCGAGGCAGGCTCCCAGGACCCCGGGATCATGACCTGAACTGAAGGCAGATGTTTAACAGCCTGAGCCACCTTATTTAATATTCACAACAACTTGCTGAAATAGATTTCATCTCCCTTGACTACAGAGTCGAATTTGAATTTTGTGGCTATTAAGTCAATTGTCCCAAATTACACAACTAGTAGGCCGGGGAGCCAGATTCCAAACCAATGGCGCCCAGCACCCCGTTCTACCATGTCGGGCAACCCTTAAGCCAGCAATCACTGTCCCCCTCTCCTCCGTGCTAAAACCCAAGCCCCGATGGCGGGAGGGGGATGGGTCCAGCTGGTGAAGCAGGTTGGAAGTCGGGGCAGTAAGATCCAAATCTCTGGGTGCTAGGATCCACATACTTGACTGAGCTCCTAAAACGGATTCAACAGGTCAAATGCAAGACATTGGAGAGCAAAGTACTTCCTTCTGGAGCCTTGGGAAAATCAGACCCAGAAGAAACATTCATGGTTATAGTCAAAGCCCGTTACGGAAGCTAGGGACACTTAACAGGCGTTACAGGATGTCCTGAGCAGGAAACACAGCCACTCATGGGGTCAGACTGCGCTCCGAAGAGACAGCCAATTGCTAGGCAAAGCTAAGGGGAAGCTCAATGAGTCCAAAGTCAGAACAGAGAGATGCAGGCTGCTCAGAGCTGGTGGTCAGCGGCTCGGCTAAGTGCCCAGGGAGAAGCCAGTGTCTGAAGTACCGGCTTCAAACCCCGACCTCACCTGACCTTCTCTTTACGTGCATGTCACCTCACAGGCTGCGAAGCCGCGGTGGGTCCCCTAGGGATCCAGCTAATGCTTGGTGATTCTGGAGACGGCTGCACAGGGATCTGAACGTTATGAAAACCTTCATGTCCCCAGGGTCAAGCGCTGTGCTGAGATCAGAGAAGGGACTCAGTACTTGTGGAAGGCAGAGAGGAAAAGGAGGAGAGAATAGGTAGATTTGAGTACCACGAACTCGCCATTTAGAACACGTCCAGCTCCAGGGTTGTGCGTCAGGAAGGGACAGCAGAAACCGAAGCTGGTCTCCCAGCTGTGCCACGGCCACCATTAGAAAAAGTGTTGTGGGGTGCCTGGGTGGCTCAGTGGGTTAATAAGCCTCTGCCTTCGGCTCAGGTCATGATCTCAGGGTCCTGGGATCGAGTCCCGCATCGGGCTCTCTGCTTGGCAGGGAGCCTGCTTTCTCCTCTCTCTCTCTCTCTCTGTCTGCCTCTCTGCCTACTTGTGATCTCTCTCTGTCAAAATAAATAAATAAAATATTAAAAAAAAAAAAAAAAAGAAACAGTGTTGTGTCTGACGACAAGGAGATGTGCCTTGAGGGACTCTAATCACAAAGAAGGTCTGGGTTGCAAGATGAAAAATCCAGTCATCGGAAAATACCCTGGAACTAAGAAGAATCTTGCCCCCAAGGAACTGGGAGATGAATTAGGACCTTATTCACTGAGACACGGGAAGGAGGAGAAAAGCAGGGGACCGGGATGTGGAGGCAGTAAAGACAGTCGGACCAAGAACCCAAGACCTGACTGGGACATTCCTCTAACTGGAGCCGTTGTTAGTTTCGGGATGAAGTCCAGCCTGCAGGAAGGGCTCCGTACTCTTCACAGAGAACGTTCCAGTTCCAGCAGATAAGGAAACCTAACAGATCACTGCACATTTTTCTGGTGCCCAGTTGCTAGTTATTCATTCTGGCCCCCAGATAGCTGAGGGGGTAGAGGAAATCCCCCTGGGTTGGGTAAAAGATCAGCCCCTCTTGGTGAGTTTTTTTTTTTTTTTAAGATTTTATTTATTTATTTGACAGACAGAGATCACAAGTAGGCAGAGCAGCAGGCAGAGAGAGAGGGGGAAGCAGGCTCCCCGCCGAGCAGAGAGCCTGATGCGGGGCTGATCCCAGGACCCCAGGATCACGACCCGAGCCGAAGGCAGAGGCCCAACCCACTGAGCCACCCAGGCGCCCCTCTTGGTGAGCTTTTTAAAAGGAGGAAGAAGGGTGCCTGGGTGGCTCAGTGGGATAAGCCGCTGCCTTCGGCTCAGGTCATGATCTCAGGGTCCTGGGATCGAGCCCCGCATCGGGCTCTCTGCTCAGCAGGGAGCCTGCTTCCCCCTCTCTCTCTGCCTGCCTCTCTGCCTACTTGTGATCTCT
>NW_019154095.1:17965875-17971987 GCF_002288905.1 Enhydra lutris kenyoni | reverse complement strand
AAAAAAAAAAAAAAGGAGAAAGGACAAAGGACACGGATGAAAGAAGGGAGCGGGGCAGTCTACCCATAACCACAGTTCTTTCAGGAACGCAAGGTAGGAGGGAGCAGGACGACCCTCAAAGAAGAGGCACGACGCTCTTCCGAAACGGAAGCCTCTGGATCCAGTCCCTGCCTGTAAACTCCCACTCCAGGGGGTGGGCTGGCGGGTTAGAAGGTCTTCTGCCCCTTCCTTCCCTATCCTCTTCTAATGTCACTTTACCGGCTGGACTATTTTATTTTTATCCATACAAGCTATAAACTCCAGGAGAATAGGTACTAGGTATAGTTTTTTTTTTTCTGCTTTGTGTCCTCAGAACCGAGGTCTGTGCCTACCACACTCAATGAATGACAGCTTGATGAATGAATGAATGAATGAATGAATATCAAGAATTTACCTCTGATTTCAACTACAGGGAAGAAAGAGAAACATTTTAAAGCCCAGAGACACAGGGCTGGTATCTACACGGGGCCATACAGTATACCCTGGATACTATACAGGGATCGATTGCTTACAAGTTTTTCCTTAGAAAGCTCCCGCGGGTGGCAGGGTAGCAACATATAATCTTAACACAGGGCTTGGGGCTGGAAATCCAAACATTACACAAAAAGAACAGTGACAAGATGAATGCTATAACTTAGTAATTTCTAGGTCACTTGCAAATGGTTACCGTTAATAATTATAAGCTTTTATGGGGCCCTTTCTATTTTCAGAGTGCTTTATAATCATTCATGGGTTCTTCCTCACAACGGCACTATGAGGTAGATCATTATTATCGCGTTACAGATGCACTAAGGACGTCAAGCTGGATTTAATTGATCCACGAATGGAGCTATTTTTAGTGGTGCATTTGCCCCGTTCCTTTCAGGTCTTAAAAATCTATTGATGCTGTCTAGAGGGTGATCCTGCTAAAGGGCAATTGAGAAAGACACATTGCAGAGAACGACCCAGAATCACAGAAGCAACGTAGGTACTAAATTTCTGAAAGGTTAAGAGGTGCCCAAGAGAAGCTTCGATGTATTCTAGAAGTACATACATTAGCTGCTGACCATGTTCTCAAAAACGACTTTTCTGCTAAGGTTACTGCCACCTTGAAAATATGGATTTAGTTTAACATGTATAAGTTTGAAAGCAATTTATACAATCTGGCCTCACAATGCTGAGCCAGGGTTCCCCTCGGTGATATATTCGAATCCCAGGACCAGATTATTCTGTGCCTACGGGAGCTACATATGATCAGATGTTCACTCCGAGGACTAAAGCGGGTATGACCACCTGTTGGGAATGGTATGGCCCAAGAAGGCTGGTGAGTCTGTGGAGAAGCTCTTGAGTCGTGGAAACGATCTGTCTCCATTTGCAAGGAGAGTGTCTTGGCTGCTTGTCTATGGGATGCTTTTCCTTCCCCACTCCATTGTCTGGCTTTCCATTTGTCCATCTACAGAGACTTCTCAGCATGCACTGAGATTGTCCTTGTTGTATGTTGAATTATATCCCTCAAAAAAGACATGCTGGAGTCCTAACCCCAGTACCTCAGAATATGACCTTATTTGGAAATGGTGTCTTTGCAGAGGTTATCAACTTAGAATGCAGCATAAGGGTAGGCCCTAATCAAATATGACTGGTGTCCTTAAAAGGGGGAAAATTGAGGGGTACCTGGGTGACTCAGTTGGTTAAGCGTCTGACTCTTGATTTCAGCTCAGGTCATGATCCCTGGGTTATGAGATCTGGTCCTCCATCACTCCGCTGGGCATGGAGCCTGCTTCAGATTTTCTCTCTCCCTCTCCCTCTACCCCTGCCCTAGCCTCTAAAAAGGTGGGGTGGGATTTAATACAGAGACAGACATACAAAGAGGGAAGATGGCCCTGTGAAGATACAAGATTGGAGTGATACATCTGTAAGTCAAGGAACACCAAAGATTGCTGGCAAACTTTCAGAAGCTAGAAAGAGGCAAGGAAGATCCTTTTCCAATAGGTTTCAATGGAAGTGCTATCTTGCCCACACTTTGATGTCAGACTTCTGGTCTCCAGAACAGTGAGTCAATAAATTTCTGTTGTTCTAAACTACCGAGTTCCTAGTACTTAGTTGTGGGAGCCCTAGGAAACTAATACAGTCCTACTAATAGGTTAATCTCAAAAGGAGATGAAAAATGACATATCGTCCAAGGCCACCCAGTGTTCAATTCTTTCGGGAGTGTTACGTCACTTCCTACTATGGAGAAACTTGGGTAAATAAAAGAAGATCCCCCTCATCCAGACCACTAGATAGTATTTTGAATTGTTACATTAACAATTATAATTATGGCCACAGCTCTACACCATGGAAGTGGCCCACTAAAAATAAATAAGATTTTCCTATTAACAAACTATATCCCTAGTTTGTTGGGGGATCTTCATTGGAAAACACATGCTTTTGGTCACACAAAACGCAATGGGGAAAAGGTGAATGACAACACATGACATTATAAAGTGTTTTAAATGCATATCTTACTAGTGTCCACAATAAGCAATTTTTTAAAACAGAGTGAATTAAATCCAAATGAGAAGAAATGAAATAACAAAGGCAGGATATTAATGAAATCAAAAATATAAAGCAAAGAAAATCAACAATGCCAAAAGTTGGTTCTTTGAAAGATATTTATAGGTGATAGATATTTAGCACAACTGATAAGAAAAAGAGAGATAAGACACAAATTATGAATATTGGAAATTTAAATAAAGGACACCGCTGTAGATTAAATAGGTGTGAAAAAGCTGATGAGATGGGGGTGCCTGACTGGCTCAGTACATAGAGCATAGGACTTTTGATCTTTGGGTTATGAGTTTGAGCCCCATGCTGGGTGTAGAGATTATAAATAACTAAACTTAAAAAAAGGCTAGTAAGACTTTATGAATAGCTTTACATTAACAAAGTTACAATTTAGACAAGATGTACACATTCAAAGAAAAACACAATTTAATAAGCTGACAGAAAATTATTTTAAAATTTCAAACATGTATATATTAAAGAAATTGAATCTGCAATTTAAAACCCTCTCACAAAGATGAGATGTTAAATATTAGATGGCCCTGCTAGTAAATTCATCTATACATACTTGGGGAAGGGATAATACCAGTCTTAACAAATCCTTCCACAGAATATAAGAGTAGGAATACTTCTTAACTCATTTTATGAAGCCAACATAACCTAACAGTGACATTACAAGAAAGGAAAATTACAGGGCAGTGGCTCTTGTGAGCAGATACTAAAATCCTAAACAATACGTTAGCCTCGACCTCTTCACAGAAAACTATAAATCATTTTTATGAAAATTAAAGCAGTCCTAAATAAATGAATAAGCCATAGGTACCAGTTGGAAATTTTGATATGATAAAAATGCAAATTCTCTCACAAATAGATATATAGATCCAACGAAATATCAAAATCCCAGAAGATTTACTTTTGTGAGAAGATTCTAAAGCTCATATGAAAATGCAGAGAGGGTGGAATAGCCAAGACCCCTTTGAAGAACAAAGCTGAAGAACTTGCACGACAAATGCCACCACTTGTTTTAAAGCCACAGAAATTAAGACAGTGTGGTGTTGGCACAGGGTAGGTAGACAGATAGGTGGAACCCTGTAGAGAATCCGGAAGTAGACCCAACAAATGCAGCGACCTGACTTATGA
Source organism: Enhydra lutris kenyoni (assembly GCF_002288905.1). Lineage (NCBI taxonomy): Eukaryota > Metazoa > Chordata > Mammalia > Carnivora > Mustelidae > Enhydra > Enhydra lutris. The sequence continues at coordinate 17,968,288 of NW_019154095.1, read as the reverse complement.
CCAAGATGGCTGCAGTGCAAAGGGGAGTTAACGGATTTTTCAGTCAGTTGGGTCAAATGAATATCCATATGCAAAAACCATAGTTTGATTCCTGCCGCATATCATAAGCAAATGTGAAGTCTAGAAGATTTCGGATTTAGATCTCTAGATGGGAGAATATCTCAATAAATTGAGGGCAAGCAGACTTCTCCATGGGGCATAAAAGCACAGACCATAAGGGAAAAAAATGAAACTATTAGACGTCGTTACAATTAAGAGCTTGTGTCCATCAAAAAATAACACTGGGAGTGAAAAGGCAAGACATAGAATGGGACGAATGTACACATAAGTGTGTGTATGTGTACAAAATTTCCTATATTGAGGGTATATAACTCCTAATAGATAAATAAATCAATAGAAAAAAATGCACAAAGGACTTGAAAGAACACTTCACAAAAGAAAAAAAAATGGCTAATAAACATGAAAAGTTTCTCAACATCAGTTGTCACTAGGGAACATAAATTAAAACCCAATGATGGGGTGCCTGAGTGGCTCAGTGGGTTAAAGCCGCTGTCTTCGGCTCAGGTCATGATCCCAGGGTCCTGGGATCAAGCCCCACATTGGACCCTCTGCTCAGCGGGGAGCCTGCTTCCCCCTCTCTCTCTGCCTGCTTGTGATTTCTGTCTGTCAAATAAATAAAATCTTTAAAAAAATAGAATAAAATAAAACCCGATGAGATAATCACTACACATCCACCGAATGTGTTAATATGAAAAAGAGCCACAATACCAAGTGCTGGCGTGAATGAAAGCCCATTCCTTGCCCCTGGGAATATAAATTGGCACAACTATTTTAGTAAATTGCTTGGTAGTAGCTACAAAAGCTGGGGACATTCACACCCCTGTGGCCCAGTGATTTTACTCCTAGATAAACGTCCTAGGTAATGTATGCACGCAGTTACCAAAACACACATATAAGAACGTTTAGAGCAGCACTATTCTTAATAGCCAAACAGCCAATAATTGTTACAGTGACACAGATCCACCTTGCAAACATGCATTGAGCAAAAGAAGCCAGATACGAAAGAGCTGATACTGCATGATTCCATGCCTACAGAGTTGGAAAACAGGAAAAATGAATCAGAGGTGGTAAAAGGCAGGGGGTGCAGGGAGTGGGTGGAAGAGGGTCTGGAGAGGCTTAGGGGCAGAGCTGGTGATGGTCTGTTTCTTGATTTGGGTGACGGTGACAGTGGTATGTGAGTTTTGAAAATTGATCTAGTGACACACGCTCGTTTGTGTATTTCAATACTAAGCTTTTTTTTTTTTAAGATTTTATTGTACTTATTTATTTGAGAGAGAGATAGCAAGAGAGAGAATGAGCAGGGAGGGGAGGGAGAAGCAGGTTCCCCACTGAGCAGGGAACCTGGCATGAGACTTGCTCCCAGGACCCTGAGATCATGACCTGAACTGAAGGCAGATGCTTAACCGACTGAGCCACGCAGTTTGTCCCGCAGTATTACGTTTAGTTGAAAAGTACATATCCTATTGATAGTAGGTCTTAAAAACCACATAACATCAAGTCTGATGGATTCTTAGAATTGGAGTTCAAAGGGGAATGACCGACCCACCCTTGATGAAGCGGGGACCAGAAATATGGCTGGGAGGGTAAATTCAGGTCACACTCTGACATCCTCTCAATGCCATGCCAAGGACTTGAGAATTTATTCCGTAGACCAGACACAGTGAGCAGCAATTGAGAGAGGCAATATGACCAGATTCGTGTTAATAGAAAAATTCTTATGGCCCCCTATGAAATAAATTGAAAATGGGGAGAGAAGACACAGGGAGACTAGTGAAGACATTGTCAGAATGTTGAGACAAAAAAAAATGAAAGTTTGAGATGGCAAAGCATTTGAACTTGAGTTCTGCCCCTGCCCATCCCTGTCTGCTTCTTTATGTGGATCTGTTCAGTAAACAAGTACAGATTCTGAAAACACTGCTTCTGCTTGGAAAGTCACCATCCTAGTATCCCAGGAGTATCTTCAGTTGCTGATGACTTGCAGGAGAGGGGCAAGCCCCTGGAGGACCGGCTGTCAAACCATTTTTATTCTGACGGCTACTGGGTGCTAGTTCTTGTCATGCTTCATCACTCAGGGCACATTCAAGTATGGAATTTCCTGCTAAGGTAAAAGAAAAGTTATGCTATCTGTTGAAAAAAGTCACAGGACAGAGACTGTGAGCAGCTCAGATCTGAAGACTACCAAATTGGATCAACCCTTTTTGATACCAACTTTTTTTTTCTTTTTACCATTTTTTATTTTTTCCCATTATTCTGTATATTATTCTGTATATATTCTGTATATTACAGAATAATATATTCTGTATATTACAGAATAATGTATTCTGTATATTACAGAATAATGTATTCTGTATAT